>NW_024573932.1:1435482-1702884 GCF_900044065.1 Fusarium mangiferae
CAAGGATCAAAGCCTCGGCGATGTAGTATTTGCGGAAAGACCGGGCATACTGCAAGGACCTGTCAAGAGTCAATTGAGGTTAATAGGGAATAGTCTAGCGATTAATTTTAATTGATCAGATATGTTGTGGTGTTTTATTTCTCTTTCTGAGTCTTCACGTGTAGATTGGTGGAGCACTCGCTTGTCTGGAGCACTCGCTTATCATGCACGTTAGTCACTAGTAATGTTTAATATCTAATCCGTTAGCTCAATTTACGTCAACGCTATCCTGATCGTCAATGATCAACGTCCCAAACTCAAAGATTAATAATCCTCACTCTCGCGAGTACACAAGCTTCCCGCCACTGACTCTCCCCTTACTCATCTCAACCAGCCCCTTCAAAACGCCCTCCAAGCCACTGCCACCTCTGTTTAGATAAACACGCGGCGGCTTCACTAGCCCCTTTTCGAGCAGCTTCTCAGCCACTTTGACAAACCTCTTCTGGAATGTAAAATCTGCTGGTACAGCCTCGTAAAACTCATTCTCGTACATCCACGGATTACCCGTGGCTGAGTATGCCAGGATAGATTCGGCGGTGACGTCGGGGTTAAGGCGTTTGACTTCGTGTTCGGGGCCGGGGTTGAGGGAGATGTAGATCGCAGAGGAGGACTTTTGGAGGATTGCTGCGGAGGTGGCGATGCTGGTGGAGTTGGGATGTGTGTCGAAGACGTGGAGGAGAGGACCGCCTGATAGTCTGAGTATGTCGTCGACGAGAGTTTCGGACTTGTAGCCAAGGACGTAATCGGCACCTAGAGACTTGACATAATCTGCATTACTGGGTGACGAAGTAGTAATGACTGTGGCGCCAGCGAGCTTTGCAAACTGGATTGCTGAGATCCCCATAGCTGTACTCCCACCATAGATGAAGACAGGAAAAGGCTTCTTTGCTGGTGCATCTGGAAGAGGAAGATGGAGATGCTGGTATAAGCCAACGCCCTGTGAAAATTATCATTAGTAGAAACCGACGACTTGTAGAAGGACTAAGCATACCATTGTGATGAGAGCAACACCCTGAGTCGCAGCATCGTGGTCACTCATGTTATCGGGGATCTTCATCTGAATATCCCCCTTGACATGAATCAAGTGAGCAAAAGCACCATCATGCTTCCGCAGAATATTCCTAAAAACATGTCAATACTGGTCATACACCAATATCTCAAAGGCTTGCATACTGCCCGACGACACCACCAGCAATGCGATCCCCAACTTTAAAGTCCCTCTCCACTCCAGGTCCAACTTCTACAACAACACCTGCATAGTCTGTTCCTACAACGGCACTAGCACAATTCTCATCACCTTCTAGGCCAAGGTGGTAAGTATCGTCTGGGTTGATAGCCCACGCGGTGGGTTTAACTCTGGTGTAACCGGGCTCAAGTGCTGGCACGGGAATGTCCTGAATCTCAGCATGGCCCGGGCGAATATTAACGAGAGCTTTTGTAGTTGTCATGATGTTGTTGACTTCTCAGTGCTATTCGGTTGATAGAAATCCTGAGTGCTTCGGCCTGCATATAAATACAGTTCTAAGTTGAGGATTACGTGATGTGATACGATATGCCTGACTAATTGTCGTATCACCACATATGTCAGCCGTCAAGTAGCAACGTTATGCTAATCTGCTTATCAATGGCCATGCCTCCTTAACTCATCAGGTCATCTTGCTGTATAAACTAAAAGCTTACTATCGCAACTACACAGGTCAGGTTATGCTGAAGATTGGGTTGTTTCAATTTCTTAAAAGAATTTAATATTATTAATATTATATAAAAAGAAAAAAACTAAGTAAATTAAGAGATATACCAATTTATTATGTAAATAGTAAATATAGATGATAACATATTCTTTTTAAAAAAAAAGCAGATACAAATTCTATTTTATATTTATTTTACTAACCTGTTAATTAGAATACCTTTCCCCCTCTACCCTGCAAGCCTCGGTTTGTTTTACTCCGCCACCAATCAAGTCCAGGGTAATAACACCGGGTCCCCTTCCCCACACCCCGCAAACCTCGGCTCATTTCACTTGGCTACTAATTAAGTCTGGGGTATATAGTCCATCTCCTCTTTACTTCTCCTCCATTGTCCTTTCTCATACTCACATACACACATCCCAAATCACTCATCATGTCAGGTCCCGGTGTTGGCTTTGAGTACCCGCCTGTCAAGGTTACGTGGCTGCAGCGCGATGTCCTCCTCTTCGCCAATACCATCGGCGCTACGGTTGACGAACTGCACTTCCTCTACGTCCGTCGTGATCCTGCCTGGAAATAATGAGCTCTTACTGACACGACACAGGAGTTTCATCCGAAATTCGCCGTATTCCCTACTTACCCCGTCATCCTTCGTAAGTCCCGCTCCTCTAGCCTTTCCCCGCAATCATTGACCCTTCACAGCCTTCAAGAAGGATTCCCAGGAAGTAGTCGACTACTACAAGGAAAGCAAAGCTGTTCAGATTCCCGGTGTCCCCAAGCTCGACTACACACGCGTTGTTGACGGCCAGCGGAAGATTGAATTCCTAAAGCCCCTCCCAACCACCTCCGCCGGCCGCAATTTCGAAACCCGTCAGAAGGTCATCGGCGTCTATGACAAGGGTCGCCCCGGAACTGTCCTCGAGACGCAGACTGACCTCATCGACGTGGATTCCGGTGAGGTGCATGCCCGCGTTACTAGCAGCGGCTTCTTCATCGGCCAAGGTAACTGGGGAGGTCCCAAGGGTCCAGCGACGGAGAACTATCCTCCACCGAAAGACAAGGCCCCTGATGCTACGATTGAGGTGCAGACTACCGCAGAGTCGGCGATGTTGTACAGGTTGAATGGAGATTACAACCCGCTGCATGCTGATCCTGAGCCTGGGAAGAAGATGGGTTTCGGAGGAACAATTATGCATGGGCTTTATTCGTGGAATTCGACAGCTCATTCGCTCTTGAAGGAGCTGGGCGGTGGGGACCCTTCCAACATTAAGGAGTATCAGGCGAGGTTTGCTAGTCCTGTGAGGCCGGGTGACAAGCTGGTTACGCATGCTTGGGTTATGGGGGTCAACCAGGACGGTTGGTCCGAGGTGAGATTTGCTACGCAAGTTGCCGGTGGCAAGGTTGTTTTGAGTAATGGATTGGCTTTAATCAAGGTTACAGGTCAGGATAAGAGTAAACTGTGAATTGCTTCACTTGATATAGAGCTCTCTATTAATCAATCTAACCTTATCTCCTCAATCCGAGTGAAGTTTGAGAACGAAGAGATGAATTCGAAGCAAACCTATCTCCTATCTATACTGGACTTTGAAACCTTGGCAGTTATCCTCAAGAGCACTATAAGAAATCCTTCGGCAAAGGAAATCTACCCATAAAAACCAAAAGCCCAACCTTCTTGTCAGGAATATTAGAACTATCATGTCACGATCTCGTATTACTAAAAAGACTGTTGCTATATATGCAACAAAGATCCTCGGTCCACCTACTCTCTGCTTCCACTGTGGGTTTAATCTACCCAATGCCTTCTTCTCGCATCTTGAACATGGCCTTCTTTTTCAAGGATCTTGCATTGAAATCCTTTTTGGCGAAGAGCATGAAGTAGCTGGATGCCACCAAAGCCAGCTCCTACGATGATTACCTCACTGTGTACCATAGTGCCGGATTGTGAATAAGAGTCTAACGCGTCATACCGGATTCTCCAATGCTACCAGATTATCAGATCAACTTGGGACGATGAATTGAAACGCTCATACAAAGTCGAGGTTATTGCGATCTTGTCATTGAAACACATGCGCTACCCACAGACAGGCTCCAATTTAGATCAATCAACAATCCCCATCTCTAGATCAAGCCTGCTGCGACATAAGCTTTTCCGGGTTTAGGTCACGGTCCCTATATCCGATAAACTCAAAAACATATGATAATCTGCAGTGACCATAACGGTTATGACGGATCGGTCAACGTGGCAACAGAATTTGACATGGTTCACCTTGGGAATGGAACCTCGTCGATTATGAGGCCCCTCGCGTGTGAGTAGCGTTCATTGCAGGCTGTCAGCGGCAAGGTTTTACTGGTTAGTTCAAAAGCGGCTTTGGGAAGCGGCAGTTGACCCTTGATCACGTCGCCATGTGAAGACCTGCAGCGAAAGCCTGATTCTTGTTCATAACATGCCGGTTTGCTTCATTCAAGTACATCAAGCTCTAGAATGTTGACACACGCAGTGTGATAGGTGAAAATGATATATCGTAATGCTACTATGCCATGTAACGCTGTGCTTTCGGCACTCATCTGTCCTGATCAGGTAGCGACTAATCCCATTCCAGTTCACCCATCCGCGAATAACGATGATCATTACTGCCCAGGCAGCCGATGACATCCTCAGCCGTCGTTGCAACCCGCAGAATAGTAGCATCCTCAGTGCCAACAAACCCTGCCTATGCAGCTTGACGAACCCAGTCCATCAAGCCCTTGTAGAAGCCGCATACGTCAAACACACAGATGCCGCATTGATGAATACCAAGCTGGTACCAAGTAGTGATTTCAAGGAGTTCCTCCAAGGTACCATATCCCCCACTGAGAGCTACAAAGCCGCTCCCTGGAGCGCCACCAATGACTGCCTCTATCATGAGTCTCTTACGTGTATGCATGTCTTTGACGACAGTCCTGTTCCCGAACTTTGAAGGATCGGCCCTTTTGTTGGTGAGTCTTTCTTCGTACTTGGCGAGTGCTACAGGAATGATGCCTTGGACGGCACTTGGTCCTGAGAGTTGAACCAGAGTGCTGGCTATGGCGCCCATGATCCCAGTCGTTCCGCCGCCGTAGACGAGTTTGTAGTTATGTTGGTGGAGAGCAAATGCAAGCTTTTTGGCTGCATCGATGTGACCCGGATCATTCCCCGGCGAAGATCCGCCACTAGCGAAGGTTAGCTTAATGTCAGTAAGTAGGAACAAAAGGGAGATCTACAATAGCCCGACGACTCGACACTTGGAGCTAGATTTTAATGCGCCGTTGGCGGAGACTTGAATCGTTCGCAAACTGTAACAAAGCTCGTTGAGCATTGAGATAGCAGGTATCTCAACTTCTGACATCCACGAAGCCTTGTTGGTCACAGGGAGGCTCATGCATACTACACCGGCCTGGTGAAGGAAGGGGTTCAGGATGGAACGTATCCACTCTAGTTGATGGAAACCATACTGCAGAGTATTGGCGTTCATGAGTGCGAGACCATTCTGGAATGACGACTGACGGGCGTTGCGTGGCGAGTCTGCCTCGAGATACGGATAGAACTCCTGATACCCAATGGCCTTCCATACACCCTTATGGAAGCATGCGTTGTCATCGAGGAGACTCTGCTGCAGGTCTCTTAACTCCTCTAGTTCGGCCAACAGACCTCTCTCGAGCATCTCGCTTGCTCTAACATGGATGGACTGCCAGTATGTTGACTGACGCGGGATCAGAGTTGCAGCCACAAACCGATACTGCCGCTTCAGTGCCTCATGCAGCAAAGGTATTGCGAGAGAAGTCGAGCCGCCGACAAGAATGGGGAATTTTCCTCGATTTGTGATTTCCTCCATCTTGTCAGCAGCTTGCGCCATAAAGTCATTGGGTTCTTACTAAGCCTCGAGGTAGTTAATCAGATGATGAGGAACATCAGCTATCTCTTGGGCAGTAGGCCTAGCTGTGATAATGCTGCCCGCTTTGTAGCACTGTAGGCTGTCGACGGAGATAACCTCACTCGGAAAGGCTTTTGCAATGGCAACCCCCAGCTTGGTCTTCCCTGAGGCGGTAGGGCCAAAGATAGCGATGCAGAGCTTTTGATGAGATTGCATGACTGCGAAATCCGAAAGATGATAAGAAAATGCAAGGTGGTGAGTTGATAAGCAGACCACGAAAGAAGCAAAACAGATTTCATACGTGTTTAAATAGTCTACGTCTAGTTCATACAGTCCGATTAACTACCTTCTCCCAGAAATGAAAACGCTCATAATGAAGCCCGTACTGATACCCTCGTTCCGGTGCGAGACCCGGTAGGAAATACAGATACTCCTCTCGTCACAGCGTTCTGGGGTAAGCACGGAGTACTTCCGTCAACTATCATATGCATAACACCGAATAGGGAAAGTTTGTCACGGCTTCATAAGCCGGCTAACAGGGGTATTCGCAATTAAGATTTGACGAGGTCGATCAGAGACAGTGGACAGGGGTCTTGATAGCAATGCATGTCAGTGTCGGTATATCGATCGGAAGGGTGTTCCAGCATCCGTGGTCAACTGCCGATGTTTATATAGATAGTGTATAGGAGGCAACCTGACAATATGAATGCCACGTCTCATTGAAGAAGTCAAGAGTGTGTGTTGGTTTAGCTTGAGTATTATTTACTATCCATACTCCTTATATCTTGACACCATATTCTCTGGCACATAATCGGATCCAGGAAATTGGGAGGTTGCAAAGCATGAAGTGGCACTGATGCTACCGAGAGGATGAGGCAGGTCAACTTGGAAAGATGAACCTAAAATGCCGAAGTTCCTTGATATCATGCTATGTCAGATGAAGTCCTTCATCAGTCTTGATTTCACCCCTGCTGTTTTGTTTCACCATCTCGTTCCTGGCTTACAGAAGGCAGATCTAGCCCGATCTAGGCCATCACATCAAATTAGCTCCCGATTTGTTCCTACGGAGGGCGAATTCTTCATGGTCTCGGGAACCCTTTTCAGCATACTTGTTTACCGCATCAGCTTTTTTCACCGGTTGTACAGGTTTCCGGGCCCCGTCATGGCCAAAGTCTCCAATTTTTATCTCACCAAGCGTTCCGTTGCTAGCTTCCAGCTCTACAGAGAGATTCGGGACCTTCATAGGAAATATGGGGATATTGTGCGCGTCGGCAAGTGACAACGTCCTCACCACCTACCGTTGGTGCTAATCTAATATTTATAGGACCCTCGGCACTGTCTATCCTCGATGCCAAGATTTTCCGTGCAATACACTCCAACAATTCTCCCTGCAGTAAGGGACCTTGGTATAACATCGAACAGCCGGCTATCTCTCTCCACATGTCGCGGGACAAGAACGATCACTCTCGTAGGCGACGAGCCTGGGACAGGGCGTTTAGCTCAAAGGGTGATTTCTGAAAAGCCACCGTCAAGCTTGAAGAAGACTGACTAGTTTACATAGCTCTCCGTGATTACGAGCCCCGCGTGGTCAAATACACCAGCCAGCTACTCGATCGATTGGAAGAGACCCAAGATATGCCTGTCGACATCGCAAAGTGATTCAAGTTTTACAGCTTCGATACCATGGGTGACCTAGCCTTTGGTCAGAGCTTCAACATGCTAACAGATGGCATTAAGCACCTGTTCATGGCACTGGTTGAGTCGCACATGGCGATGGCTGGAACCTTCAGTCAACTGATTTGGTTGTTTCCTTTGTTCAGAGTTCTACCGTTCCTTGGTAGGGAAGATGCTATCTTCCAGAAATGGCTTGAGAATCAAGTTCGACATCAAGAACAGGTATGCCACGACCATGTTTGACCTTCTGGGCGATGGCTCATGCGGTGATACAGAACAAACCGGACCTTCCTAACATCTTCTCTTGGCTTCTTGAGGATTATAAAGCCCAGCTATATACCAAAGAGCAAGATTGGCTAAACCTACAAGCTGACATGCAGCTTATAGCTGTTGCTGGAAGGTAAGGCGACGTATTTTACGTGGCAGAGCCTGTCGACTAATCTTGAGTCCAGCGATACCACTTCTGTAACACTTACTTGCCTTTTTTAGTTATTGGCCACCAACAAAGATGCGTGCATGCCGCTTCAAGAGGAGATCGACAACTTGTTTTCCAGCTCTTCACACCCTAACCACTCGAACTTTTCTAAGTTGACATACCTTCAAGCTTGTATTGATGAGACACTTCGGCTGTTTCCTCCAGTTCCATCTGGGTTGCAGCGTATGACCCCTGCAGAAGGGCTACGAGTCGGTGACATCTTCATTCCCGGAGATACCATAGTGACTGTTCCATCCTATACACTATATCGAGGTATACAGCACCATATAATGAGTAAACTACCGTTCGATGTACCTTGTCAAATTAACCTGGCTAACAGATGAACGGTACTTCACCGCTCCTGATGACTTCGTCCCAGAGCGCTGGACGACAAGACCAGAGATGGTGAAGGACGATTCAGTATTTGCACCATTCTCAGTTGGTAGGTCTTGACCATCCACAAATAATATTTCTTTGATCCTTGAGGCTAATAGCATTATTCAGGTCGTTATGCATGTGTGGGTAAGCAATTGGGTCTTATGGAAGTTGGCTATGCTGCGTGTATGATCTTACATTGCTTTGATATTTGCCTTTCTGGTGAGGGAACTGCAAGGAAGTCGGCGTTTCTTAAAGACCTAAGAGACTATTTTACGCTAGACGCGCCTCGGCTCAATGTTGTACTTAAAGCCAGGAAGCACTGAGCTGTTTTACTCATCCAGCCTTATTCTCTCAACACTTTTTTAATCGGTATAAATAGAACTCTCGAGCGGATTTCCATGAATATATATTATATAATACTACTCGGCCAACATGTCTTGCGGGTACTCTTCGTATATCAATTCGGTACAGGTTAACTTGCTGTAACAAGGACAGGGATCATGAAGAAACAACTTGCCTTGTTTGAGATTAGACCCATACAGCCAGGCCACTAACCCACCGATCTCGCTTTTCTGAAACCCCTAAATTTTATACCATCGTATTTCAACATCACCATCTACCGCCCAACTGAGCTGACACGGCCGGACTTTGCCCTTGATCACTAGTTCACATTCAACAACCGACTATACTATGTACTCCTTCAGCTGTCAAATCTGCGGCGTCGACATGGCTACCGCCCGCATCCGCACTCCAGATGAGCCGTTCAGCGCAGCTTGGAACTTGGAGGGTGCCGATTACGTTGGCTTCCGTAAATGGCCGCATCAAGATGAGTTTGAGGACAGAGATAGCCCACAATGCGCAACGGATGATCGGGGTTCAACTAGACCTCCAGAAATTAACGCATGGCCGGACCAGGATGGTGAGGATGACCCAGATTGGACGCCAGATGCACAGAGTTCCAGTGATGAAGAGCCTCTGGAGTATGATTCCGGATGGGAGACTGAGAGCGACGGTATCGAGCGTGAAATCTCATATATATCTGGTGAGGAGGATAGCGACTATTCAAATACGGCACCTGACCAGTACCCTCTTGCGGATCTTTATGAAATCCCATTTCCTGATCGTTTACCGCACGGCACATGGCACAACGGTCTAGCCTACTACACAGGTGATCGCCAACATTCGCAGAAATGGTCTCTACTAAGCCCTGACCATTCGAATGTCCCCCCAGAACACATCGCATCACCCTCGTGTCAAAATCTGCAAGGTATCAACGGCCATGTCCTCAGCGTTGCACAAATGAAGAACTGTCGAAATATCCGATATCTCGTCCCCAAGTCGTCAAGCTGGAAAGCTGATTCCAGCGATCAACTTCTCGAGGCAAGCCGTGATAATCTGTTCTACGTATCTGGAGAGTCAAACGGCTCAAATATGACTGAGAGTCGAAATTTCAGAGGAACTCACTCGCTTTACCCACCACGACATGGATTGAAGGAAATAAGCACAAGCTGGGTGTATGTTAGCGAAGGTTGTATGGTAAGCTTATTTAACGGGCTTTGGTGGTAATAGTAGCTAACAGGTGTGCCAGGAGCTTGAAGAGTCGCTGGTGCCACTACCAGTGCATTCATATTGTCTCGATATATATGCGAAAGCCTCACTCCACCGTCTAGGATACGTTGACTTGAACGGACTGTGGCACTGGCGTGAGATGCGAAACATGCCAGCTTCATACGGTCTTGAAGATCGTATTCCGGAACCGATGCGAGAACAGACACACTTGACAGAACTGCAACGAGCCCGCACGCAGTGGGACTTCCCGTGGCTACATATCCCCGGCGATGAGTGGCTTGTCGCAAACCCTGTTGAGATCCCCGGTCTGTCTCGAGTGTTGGAGTTTTGTATGGAAGACCCAGAAATCAAGGGGTATACCCAGCACACGACAGGGTTCTTGGCCCTGCCCGCTGAGATTATTCAACATACTCTGTCGTATCTTGACATAACTGAGGTCGACAACGCGGCCAAGACGTGTAGGGCGATGTTTACGCTTGCGCAGCCAATATTCAGAGAAAGTGTACTGAGAGACATGACTTGGCTTTGGGAGGTTCTTGAGAATAACGAATATCCTGCGTCTCGTGACTGCCTACCGACATGGGATCCTCTCTGTCCTTTGGGTATACCACCACCAACACTACCCGTCGGATTAGAGTCTGAAGAAGAGGAGGAGTCTCGATGGGCACCTATCATCTTTGAAGACCCTGAGATGGAGCAAGTTTATAACGCGACCAAGGCTGCTAGCCATCAGTGCCGAGAGGAGATCATAGCGCCTTATCATGAAAAGCTGAAGACCTTGCTCAAGGATTGGCACGGCTTTCGCATCAACGTGGAGGCTTGGATACGTGGCAAAGGTGAGCGACGTGATATGAATTGGAGGCGAGTATGGCTTCTGTTCAGCCCCGCGACGAGCCCGTTGCCAGGTATTAGAAACAGGGCAAGGATCTGGGACGATTGTCAGAGTATTATGGACTTTGTTGCTTTGGCTCGTGAGGGAGAAAATATGGGAGAAAGGCATAAGGAGTTGGAAGTCAAGATATCAGAACTGATTGATGAGAGCTCATATGGGTTGCCAGATACAGACCCAGATGTTCCTAGTTGGCTGCAAGCATATTAGTATCCGTTCAATTATATTTCACAAATAATTAGTGCAAAGGGCAATTATAGAGGTATCGGGATTCCTTGTGTATTCATAATAGATAGATTCTTCTTAAAGTCTTGTAGCCAACATCAAGGCCATTGTCGCCCGTCTCTCTCAAAGTCAAAGGCATGTTAAAACTCATGTTTGATAAGTTATGGGGAAAAAACTGTAAGGCTTGAAATAGATAACCTAGTCCAGGTATCGCCAGAAGCCCAGGATCATTGCGAAGTACCAGACATGAACGGGCATTTGTCTCCAGGACCCAAAAAGTAGTCTTGTGAGATTATTTAGCAGAGTATGAGCTGCTCTACAGCAGTCAACGATGTCTCATAGATGGTGGTCAATGAGGCATGAAGGGGCCAGACAGTCTCTGAACTTACAGATCAGCGCACACCAAGCTGTAAGCTGCATATGCAGTACCTCAGTAGGTTTGTGGAGTCATAAGGCCCAAGTCTCCGATAAACAGCCCAATATGCATATGAATGCACCAATAGACGGTGCTATGACATGCTTCGTCGGGCGGTCATGCAGGGTATATCGGGTTCCCAAATGCTCATCACCTTGTCCAAAAGAAGATCTTTTGCAAGCCGATTGTTCGGGCAGCGCCAGCACAAGATGCGACGGCTAAGATCGTTCATGTGGTAAATAAAGCTTTAAGCGATAAGCCAGGCCCCAAAAATAGCAGTTCTCGGAACAGTCTGAAAATAGCTGATTGGCACCTGGCGGGGTTGTTTGTTGGTGGCTTTCACGCCAGCGTTACACTGGCCGTTGGCAACCAACAGCATTGATATCCCCAGCCCTATCGCGATTCGACAACCTCTTCTGTTGGTTCCGGGCTTCGGACCCCGGCCAGGCAGACGCGTCACCTATTTGCTGCAAGCTGCATGAGGAATTGGTTGGTTGGTCTGGTAGAGAGCAAACATGCATTGGAATGGATACAAGGCTACCCGTCGTTACATCGTCTCTGGCCATACCGTATACTCGTCCACTTTTATACTCTCCTTGGCTCGTCTATCATTATTGATAGATCCCTCATCCCCGCAATTCACATTAGTATTTCGCAAAGTTTACAAACTCAGTATTATCTTAAAATGGAAGCTAGTAAGTCAATTGCCCCGATAGTCACTCCCTCTGACGATGACCTGAAAGACAATGTTTCTGAGCCCTGTCCCCCGGTCGCAAGTCTGCTTCAGCTCTTTGATGAACGGCCTATTCCTGTTCTTCCACCGAAGATTGTCGGAAAGATATCCTTTGAAGATGTCGATCCATCAGACCAAGCCACGGCCGTCGTCAAGGCATTTCACGATGCCCTGAGAGGAAGCGATGCCCGAGCTCTTCAAGACTGCTTCTTCGATGATCAAGCCTACTGGAAAGACGCATTGGCATTTACTTATCATCTGCGAACCTTTTACACTCCTTCGGTCATAGTCGCCAATCTATTAGAAACGAACAAGATGAGAGGTCTCTCTATGAGATGGAACATGGAGAGCGCGGTTTTCGTCGCTGCGACACCTGTACTGGTAGGTTTACTGCCAACATTCAGGATAAATCGATGGAAGAAACTAATGACAACTTGTTTCACTCTAGCAATTTATTGACGTCGCGTTGTCGTTTAGAACCTTGTCGCCCGCAGCTTCATGCAGTGCAAGAATCGTACTCCTCCCGGTGGAGAGCGACCAGGGCAAGCTTGAGTGGAGGATCTGGATTCTGAGCACCAAACTTGAGAACCTCGATGTTCATCCAGAAGACGAATCTCTACTTCAAACACCCGGTCGCAATCTGAATGGTATAGTAAATATTGATACCGACGTCTTCATTATTGGTGGCGGCAACGCGTGAGTCAATTAATCAGTGTCAATATCTTCTCTGACTAACGGTTCTGTAGCGCTGCAGCTCTCGCCGCTCGGCTCAAGACCTTTGGTGTCGAGAGTATCATGGCTGAACGGAATGCCCGTGTTGGCGATAACTGGGCCAAGCGCTACGACTGCATGAAGTTTCACGTGCCAACTTCATTCTGCGACATGCCGTACATGAGTGAGCTAAATCGAGCCACTTTGGACACGGTGATCCAGCTAACACGTGCAGGCTACCCAGAAGAACTTCGGGGCCTTCACCGTCTAAGCAAGGATGAACTGGCCAATCACCTGGCACAATATGTCGCGTCATTCAACCTCAACGTCATTACGTCGGCAATAATTCAGTCGACGGTTTACGATAGGTCAAGTGAGAAATGGACGATAGAACTGCAAACTCCTGCTGGAGCGGTTGCAGTAACTGCTAAGCAACTAGTCCAAGCAACAGGTGTTTCCTCGCAAAAGCCGCATGTTCCCACTATTGCAAGTGTAGAGGTCTACAAAGGGATCAACATCCACTCGTCGGATTACAAAAACGCAAGAGCACTTGTCGAGCAAGGCGTCAAGGTTGGTGATCAAGCTTCGCCACAGTCATACAGTCTAACGTATACAGTCCGTCCTCATCATAGGATCAGCAAACACAGCTTTCGATATCCTCGGCGACTGCCATTTAGCCAGTCTAGAGCCAACAATGGTCGTGCGATCGCCAACATACATTTGCCCGTTCGAGTATATCTGCAACGACGTCAGTCTAGGCGCGTACAATTTTGATGTCGCACGCGGCGACAGGATGTTTCTAATGCTTCCATCCGCGGTGGAAGGTCAACTTGCGCGGAACCTTTTTAGAGTGCTCGCGTCCCAAGAGCCAGATCGCTACACTGCTCTTAGAGAAGCTGGGTTTCCCGTACTCGATAGTGCAGATCCTAAGCAAGCGCTCTTTTCTAATCTCATTGAGAGAGCTGGTGGGCACTACGTTGACGTTGGCGGAACAGACATTATAGCCCAAGGGAAATCCAGCGTCAAAGCAGGAGTCGAACCAATCGCTTTTACTGAGAGCGGTCTTCAGTTCTCGGATGGGAGCTCGGCTGCCGCGGATGCCGTGATTTGGTGTACTGGGTTCGCAGATCGTGACGTTCGTTCCGTAGCCGCTGAGATTCTGGGAGGTGAAAAACACACAGCCAGTGATGAAAAGATCCTTGGGCCTCGTGAAATTGCAGATCGTCTCGACGCAACATGGGGCATTGATGCCGAGGGCGAAATACGAGGAATGTGGAAGAGACATCTGAGACTGGACAATTATTGGGTCATGGGGGGTTATACGCAGCAGCATCGATGGCACTCGCGGACGTTGGCTTTGCAGATCAAGGCGGCTCTGGAGGGGATTCTTCCTCCGGCTTATCGGGAGACTCTTGGGAGAGATTAGCTGTGAGCCCGGATAGCCCCCGACTTCCGAGGTGGTGATTATTGATCAAGTCCGACCGTGTCATTGAGAATCTTCTGCTCGTCTGACTGGACTACAAGGCTTTGTCTGCTGGCATTATGGTAGTCCCATAGTCCACGAATAGGGATGTATGATCTCCTGCATCAATATATTTGTCTTTGGGGTCTGTCACCCTCCTTTGTGGACATCCCCTAATACGGCAGACATGTTGCATTGCAGCTTCGGATCTAAGCTTTCGGCAGTCTGGACGACTGGAAGAAAGATACAACAGTGATATGAGATAGATCATCGCCTTCTTTAGCTTCGATACCTTGATACGCACTTGTAAAACCCGTCCTATAGATCTTAAGAATTCTAACCAAATAATACATTCAAAGATCAGCAACTTCGCCTAACCTCCACTTCTTCTGCGTTCTCGCCTCGATCTACGCCGAGAACAGCGACCGAAACACCCGACTCCCCGAAGATCCATGTCTCCACCCGTAAATCATTAATCGTTTGAATAACAGGTCTTAGGAGACAAGACGGTAAGTTCCGTAAGTATACGGATGGCTAGCCAAGTCCAGTCAGCGTAAACAAGGGATGATGTTATGGCGTGTTTCAAGCTTGGGGGCTAATTTGTCCATTATTCTCTGTCTATGGGTCTGCCACGTCGCCCCGACAAGTCAAGAACAGGCCTCCACTTTGGATGAGGGGCACAGATTGATTAGATGAGAGGTCGTATAGAAGAGGCACAGCAATGGATACCTTGCCTTCTGGGGTCTAACCACTACTCTGTGCCGTGGAGCTTGTCATGTCGCCTGCATCAGCAGCCTACCAGTATGGATATTGTTATTGGAGTTCATCAACGTAGTCAATCTCTGCGGTATGGGTTCTGGAGCAGTTGTCCTGTAAAGTGTGATAAGAAATTATCAAAAGTGCCATCCCTTTTCGTGCGGCCTATTGAAGCAACGATGGGGAATGATGTGGGTAGGTAAACACACTTTTAGTAATGATATTCTATAGAAAAGTATAAGAAAATTCAAGAATTATATAAAATCTACATTTTCTGTCTGTGCTATATGACTTCTTAGGCGCAGCATAGAGAGTCCCATTTAATGGTGAACTATGGCTCACTTTAGGGTAACGACCATTCTCGACCAAACTACGAAAAGCCCAGATCTCAACGACCCCGACCACTGCCAGTTGACCCACGCAGCACCACTTTTCTTAATCCCGTCGGCAAAGGAAAAAGTTTGGAATTTTGTTCTGTTCTGTGGAGATAAAGCAGTGACATGTCCTCGTAAATTGAAGGGCCGAAATATGGGCTCCCACCACAAAATCCACAGTGGAATACGGAGTCATTACCAAACAACTGTCTGTTATACCCAGGGATATCGGAACTCGGGATGAATAAACAAGCCGAGTGCTTCAGATTTCCCATTGAAGCCTCTGGAGCAAATTCACCGTGTGACTTCTTCTGGCAGACCCCTTAATTTGTAGCACGCGCACAGACTAGTAGCTGAATACGGTGTCTGCGTTTCAGTTATGGTATATGGACCTAAAAAGCTTAGCCCGCTTCACAAACAAGAGCCACAATTGTCTGTCACTGCCAATGAAGCTTGTTTTTAAGCATTAAAAATTAAAGGGAGTTAAACCCAAGTTACAGGGGCAGCGTAAAATTGGTGTATCGTATCCTGACCACTGTCGGGCTAACCATGTCCGAAAAAAAAGAATATCCACCTGTCATGATTCCACTCTAATTTCCGGCGAACTCGAACTGGGGTTAGCTCCTGTTCCTTTTCAGCCCTGTCCATCGGACGATGTCACTGTTTAGGTTTACTGCGATTGAGTTTTTGGTCTTATCGTGATCAGATGTCTCGATTTAGTATGCTGGTAGTTGGCGTGTTGATTTCTCGTATGGAGATCGATGCAAAACAACTACTCCGTACTGTCCGCGCACCGAATACGCGTTGGCTGATACAAAGAACTGGGGATTTGTGATCCTTGTTAGTATGTTTTCCTCCCTGCGGCTCCATCCGAGAAACAGATAGACGGATTTCAGGGTGATATGTTCTAGATTAGGTCGATGGGTGACATGCTCTCGTTGTGCGAAAAATATTCCTCCAATCAGAGGACGTCTCCTGCCAACGACACCCTTGAATGCGATCTGAAACATGAAGCTTACAAGACCCATTGTGAGCATTCCTCTCATGACATTCTGCTATAAAGACTTCAGATCCTCCCTTCAAGTTTATGCCTTTCGTTCTGCAGTTCAATAGTCTCTCTTTACAATCTAACTTTCTACACTCTTTAGCCCTGGTGGTTATCCTCTCTTTTACAATCTCACAAGAAATCTAAACACCCTCTTTTTTAAACCAACAACCAACCAATCCATCAAAATGAAGTTCTCCATCGTCTTCGCCGGCCTCTTCGCCTCCGCCACCATGGCCTCTCCCCAGGGCAACATCACCCCCAACACCATGGGCGCCCTCGAGCGACGCGCCTCCTTCCCTATCCCCGCCTCCAAGGGCTCCGTCACCTACAAGAAGGCCCAGACCATCTCCGGCGTCTTCGACGGTGGCATGAAGACCTACGGTCGTGGCGTCAAGTGCACTGGCCAGGATGAGGGCGGCGACGCCGATGCCGTCTTCATTCTCAAGAACGGTGCTACTCTCAAGAACGTCATCATTGGCGCTGACCAGATCGAGGGTGTTCACTGCGAGGGTTCTTGCACTATCGAGAACGTCTGGTGGAAGAAGGTCTGCGAGGATGCTCTCTCCCTCAAGGGCGACGGCAACGCTCTCATCAAGGGCGGTGGTGCTACCGGTGCTGAGGACAAGGTTATCCAGCACAACGGTCTCGGAACGGTCACCATCGATGGCTTTACTGTTGTTGACTTCGGTAAGCTCTACCGATCTTGCGGTAACTGCAAGAAGATGGGCACCCGCAACGTTGTCGTCAAGAATGTCAAGGCCTTCAACGGAAAGGTGCTCACTGGCATCAACTCCAACAAGGGTGACATCTCCACCATCACTGGAACCTGCGCTTCTTCCGTCAAGGAGATCTGCGTTGAGTACGAGGGTACAGTTCCCGGCAAGGAGCCCAAGAAGATTGGCTCTGGTCCCAGCAAGGCTTGCAAGTACTCTTCCGTCAAGTCTTGCTAAGCGCTTTACCATTGAGGCCTCGAATTTTACACTGAGGCAGTAATACCGTGGAGGATGGATGGATGTTGGATAAGGTGTTAATAAGGTGCTTGAAGCACCTCTTGTTGAGGTTGGGAAAGCTACCAGTTCTGTACTTTCAACGTATATATCTCTTAACTATAAATACACTTCGTTGAACGAGAACTACTATCAGTGATTCTATTATGGGCATTTAAGCGTTGTGGGTGTGCAATCGAACTGACAGAGAAATGATATACTACTAGCCCCTGCTTGAAATGCATAACCAATCAGAACTTCTTGTAACCTTGCCCAGAGACAAAAGTCTGCTGCCAAACCTGCTGCTCCTTGCCCTCAGCAAGCTCAACATAGAACTGAGCATGACCCTCAGCAGTTGCTCCACTATACATAGGCGTTCCATCCTCCTTTCTCTCATCGGCATAGTAGAATCTATTTATTATTAGCATTCTTTCTCATAGCAGGCTCATCGATAAACTCACTTGAAGCCTTGATCCTTATATGAAGCAGCAGCGACCTCAATGAACCAAGCAGCCGCAGTCTTTCCAACACCCAGCGACATCATTGACGCAATACGCATCTCATTTTCAATGTTTCCAGTGTAAATGTATGTCGGGCTACTGTTTTTAGGGAAGTCTTTCCAGCCTTTGACGGCTTCTTGGGCTGCGGCGTAAGCGCTAAAGATATTGACTGCACCGCTTGTCTTGAAGCTGTCCAGAGGAACCTGGAAGATGTCGTTGGGATCGTTAGGTGCGCCATGATAAGCTACCAATCAATTAGATAAAGTTTTAGTAACGCATGCGATTCACTTACCGTTGTAGATGACGACATGAGGATGACCGAACTCGCTTCTGACCTTTGTAAAGGCCTGAATGACTGAGTCAGTGTCGCCAAGGTCTGTAGGGATATGGAGCTCTTTGTCGGTTGAGGTTGCTGGGTCTTGAGATCGGGAAGCTAGAGCAAGTCTGTAGCCTTTGGCGCTGAAGGCTTGGGCGACACTTTTGCCGACTTTGGCACCGGCGCCGAAGATGAGAACGATGGGGGAAGACATGACGATGATGAGTCGTTGGTGTGAGATTGAATGATATGATGTTAGAATGTGGAATGATGGTATTGATGGGCAGAGTCATTCGGGAGAAAAGAGGTATTATTTATATACAGTCTGCGTCATTACCAATACTGCAGCTTTCCCAAGTGCATTTCTTGGTGTTTCATTGCATTGACATTGGTCAGCCATGCTCAGGTAATCGTCGAGCCATGAGCAGGGGGACCATTTGCTTATTCTGGCTAGACTCGAGCATGAATAAGCATCATCTTGTCACCTTACCAACTACCCGCGCGCGCGACATTAATGATTTTTGTCATAAATGAAGAAATGTCTGAGTTCATACCAAGATGTACAGCGCTCTGCGACACCTTTTGTATAATCTGTCAGATGTGTGGTGAAACCAGTCATGGTAACAGCAAGGTAAAGGCCTATGAGGTAGATCTCGATCCTCGAAACACAAACCACCAAGATTCTCGGGAGTCGCCACGATCTGAACATATCGCAAAAGAAAAAGCTTCTTACAATAAAAAATTATCGACCTTATGAATAAATTCATATCTTCTCTGAAGCACAGCTCGTTAGAAAAATTCCTCACATGCCCTTATCAAACCACGACTATCTTCCCACTAGACGAAGTCATCAATTCTTCCTAAAAATAGTAAACACATCAATCATGAGGTTTGAGTATAGGTCTGCGATGGCGTAAGCTTGTTAGAATCCCCAGGTCAACATTAACGACCTCGTACCTAGTCTTGCTTTACCACTCGCCGCGATCCTTGGCCTTCTGGATCTCATCGTAGAAGGTTTCCGCCATGGCCCTCTGCTTCTTTTCGGACAAGCCCATATTGGCCCAGCCCATGTTGTGGATAACACGGTCTTGTCGAAGCTTCTGATCCTCTGTGTACGAGCTCATGCTTGGCGTGCGCGAGCGTGGAGGGATGGCGGACAGCTTGGACATGGGAACCTTTCTGCCACAGCACATTTGATCTGAAGTAGGTATTAGGGTGGCGGAAGAGTGTGAAGAAGTCTGAAAGTGGTGCTTTGTTGAAAGAGAGGATGAAGGAGATTGGAAACCTACTTATAGAAAGAATTATGTAACGTTCAGAGATTACTTTTGATGGCCGACGTCTCGTGTGCGATTTGAAGCTAACTCTAAATACGCAGGTATGGAAGTAGAAATGAAGAATGAATGGAAGAATCATGATTGGCTGACATGTTTTGGTGCGCTCGAGAAACTCCAGTTCCTCGAAAGCATAAATCAGACTGGCTTTGATTTGTGGAGCGAAAGTTATGAGACCAAGACATCTGACCTCGCAAAACCATAAAACTGATATCTTGTCCTCACTTTATCATCTGCGTTCGAAACCTTAAGCTTAACCTCATGTGTAGCAACCGACTACTATTCCACATATAGTTACGTATTAGTATTATACTTCGAAACCGATCCAGTGTAATGACATTTTAAGTTACTGGAGAAATTCATACCATCTCGGAAATTCAACAAGTCACAATGAAGGAACCGGCATTGGAAGGAAAACTGGCCAAGCTGTTCTATTTACTGGCAATTCACATCAAACTTCCCTTAATAAAGCAGATACTCATATTGAGTGCTTCTCGAGAACTTCCTCTAGCTCCCTTCTCATGAACTTCCTCTAGCTCCCTTCTCATCTCTTCCTTCACCGCATCATCAGCCCAGCACATATCAATAGCACTCTTGGCCAAAGCCCCCATGTCACTGTTACTAAACTCGCACATCTTCTTAACAAGAAGCCAGTCATGCAAGATCCATGTATCTTCCATATAAGCTGGGTCATCGCTTCCAATAGCAATCGGAATACCGGCGTCGAACAAGGTTCGAATTCTGGGAAAGATCTCGTCAACTGGCTCGTGGCGAAGATATCCCCATGGCGTGAGTGTCATTCCAATACCTCTCTCTTTAATGCGACGCATGATTTCGGGGTCTTGTGCTGCGTTGATGCCATGGTCTAGACGATCGGCACCAGTTTCGCCAATGTCATTGATGACTTGGCGGATATGTTTATGTGCGTCTTTATTGCCAACGTCGCAGTGGGTAGTGATGCGGAAGCCGTCCTTCCTGGCTTTCCTGTATACGTCTTCGAACATTAGAGGAGGGCGATCGTTTTCATCTGAGTCAAGACCAATTCCGACAACCATGTCACGATGGGGAAGAACAGCTTCGTAGGTCTCCATGGCTGACTCTGGTGACATGTCACGCAGAAAGCACATGATCCACTTCGACTTGACCTATGGTTTGTTAGCATTTATCATATACAACGTCGTATTTTCTTACGTTCAGTCTCTTCTCGGCCTCTTCCTGTGCGCGACGGAAGCCTTCCATCACAGTTTCGAACGCCACTCCACGACGCGTATGGCCCTGCGGATCAAAGAACGGCTCACAGTACCGCACATTCATACTCGCAACATGCTCAAAGTAATTCATGGCAAGGTCATAAAAGTCCTCTTCCGTGACGAGAACTTCAAATCCTCCATAGTAAGCCTCAAAGAAAGTGAAACTCTCCTCCGCATTGTCAATCTGATGACCTGGACGGGCCTCCATGATGTAGTATGAGGCTCTGAGCTGCTCAAGATTGGTGTATACGGTTCCAGTGCGCTCTAGCTTCAAAGTCTGGTTATTGCGCTCGGCGAGTTTCCAGCGAAGTTCGGGGGTCAGAGTACCCTCGATATGGACGTGGAGTTCAACTTTGGGAAGATTAAGGATGAATTTGTCGTTTGAGTCTATGAGTTCCTGGCGGAGGGACAGACGCTCTTCAAGGGGCATGGCGAACTCCATTGTAAAAGGCTTAAGAACAATTGATACTGATGAAAGACTTGAGAGATGTTTGGTGATGGATAGCAGAACCCGAGGATAATAGATCAGCATTTTATACTTGATGAGGTTGTAACAGCCAAGGAAGCTAGTCCCAATCAAGGTCTCAAGATCTCACCCGCAGCAGGAATGGCGAGACTAGACCTAAATAGGCTGCTCTTCACGCAAAATACCTCCGATCATTCGGGGTAAACTTGGTCAATGAATCAGAAACTCATGGTGTGACTCACCTTCGGTTGATGATGCCCCGAGGCATATTCGCAGACTTTTCTTCAGTGAGGCTGTATTGATGCTTACGGCCTGGAATACACCTTGTGCGACTGCCAATTGAGAATATTGCTGATTTTGTACAACTCAGATCGCCTCTAGACCAATCTATTCGCAAGATGTGTTCTCGTATACGGTGTATGTGTAATTGTGTGACAGTAGTACAGCTAAGCCTCTGTGCTCGATTTATTTTTCTCAAGATGGCTATTAGTAATGTCCCGGGGTACTGAGAATTCCTATTTTCTAAATATTCTATCTCTCTGATTAGTGCACGCTTCGGCTTACGCTTCTTCATCATGAGTTGTCAATCTTCCTCCAGAGTCCATTTGCGTCAGTCTGACTATGACAGCCTAGATCAAAACCAAGACGACGAGATTTCGGAAATGCAAAGCCTTCAGAGCCATCAATCAGAGGGTCCTTCAACCCCTCAAATTGTCTCGAGCAGGCCAACCGACACCCCAATGACGATAGGCTTTGGTGTTTGGCTAGCCATCGCCACATCCTTTGTCATCTTGGTAGAAGCCGTCGTATTCTTAACATGGCTCTGGTTCGAGGACAGGGAATCAGAGTCTTGGCGACGACTCATGCTCGGTGGACGCGCAACCCAGTCCATCACGTTGATGGGTGTTCTCATAAGATGGGCCATCGGTACTCTCGCTGCTATCACGATATCTATGGCTGCATCAATTGCACTGGAACTTCATGGCGTACCCATGTCAGCTCTCGCAGAAGTATCTATTGCTCGCTTCACAAACAGCGGACCGCAATCGTTCCAGAGAATGCTTCCTGGTACAATATTCCGACCTTGGCTTCGCATCCTCATGATCTGCCTTTTTGTCCTCGTTACGGCCTCGCAGTTCGCTTCAACCTTGCTCGTTACGGATCTTCGAAAAGTTACCATTCTATCGTTAAAGAAGAACATAAGCTATGGATTCACTTTCGGAGCAATAAATGAGGCTACGTACCGGGGGATGACCCCTATACCTCTAAGAACAGACGGTCTAGAGTACTGGAATAGAGCTCCCTCTCAATCCGAGATATTCGCAGAATATTCAGAACCTGGAGTGTCGTCTGATGAGTTGGACGATACGGGAACGGTCTTGAGAGCGTTTCTTCCCTTTTCAACCAAGGCTCAGAGGGAGTCCATCCAGTCCTTCAATGGCATTGCTCGAATTATTGACACTCATGTGGTATGCGTGAGGCCAAAATTCACGGCTAAGTACTGTCGCTCGCAGAATCTACGGGGGGTTTGGTACTTGTGTCTGAATGCGACAGTAGACTTATCGAACTTCCCACCTTATCATATCTATACAGATACTGGCTTGAGTTATTCTATGCCCGGAGAGAACGACAAACAGATTTCCAGGTCTTTCATTTGCCAAATCCCGAGACAACGGCCGTACGATGCCACATCGAGGAAGTGGTTACTCTGCGAGAACGAGTTTCTTGGGGAGCGTAAGGCGGTTGCCCTTGATTCACCATTAGGGTGGGTATCAACATCTTTGGGAAAATATGGCTTTAAACTGTTGGCCGATCTATCATTCTCAGAAGGCGATAGGCTGCCTTTTGAATCAGAACCTACAAATGCTACCTGGACTCTTCTGAACTCAAGCAATTCTGGTCCATGGGCTCGACAGTGGAACCGTGTGAGGTTGAGCGGTGGACTTGAGACAAGAGATGAATATATACAGATAACATTATGCACAGGATCTGAGCTTACATCGCAGTAAGGATTGTATTTGAGCTTTGCCTTTGTGAGTTGAGGCTAACGCGGTTTAGGGTCGAACACGTTGAAATAACAGCATCCGCTGCTTCAAGTCTGACTGAGCCTGGTTATCAATTCAATAAAAGTAGGAATGAATATAATACTCCTGCTATTCTGAGACAGCTCGGCGCTGTTAATACCCAAGACCCAGCAGTGGCATCCAGGCGACAGATATTAAATATATCTCCCAGCATGCTGAATCAGAGTCTTCAAGGCAGAGTCCGGAGCCCGACAACTGGAAGGACAGCTGAGGATGAGACAGGAGATTGGCTATCAGGCATGGCCTTCCCAGATCTGGCCATTTGTTCTTCTTGTGACTATGTTACTTCGCAGGGGTCTAAGTCTGTAAGGGTCAGTCCTCTAATGTGGCAAATATTTAACGACATTATAAATACGACAAATTCACCTGCCCTGGCAATACAAGCTTTAACTACGCTTGTGTGGCGAATGGCATACTATGACCATATCACATCTTACTCTGAGGCGATACAACCAGCGAGAATCACAACTTTTGATCTTGTTCAGGCGCCAGCTCGAAAATGGGGGTTTGTCACGCTAATGGCCATCATAATTGGGAATATCATCATCTTCCTGGTCATGGCCTCCATTTTCCTGTCCCATATAGAGTCAAGCTTCTTAGAGAACGCATGGCACACTGTGGCCCAGATATCTCAGAGTGATGATGTTAGGCCGATCTTGGAGAAAGCTACCCTTGCATCTGATCAGGATGTTGGGCGGATGATCCGTGGCGAGGAGCCACCGAGGGACTTTATGGGTAGCGTGAAAGATTTCTTTTGTGATATAGGAAGAACGTTCAATCAGAGGGAGACTAAAGAAGAGGGATTGGTTGTGAAAGATGGTGTGCTTGTCGGAATACGTTCAGAATAATTACAGACTGTTTGGCTTCATGATAAAGAATCATAATGCCCTTTCATGGACTCTCTGATATCCCCATGGAATGACTGGTCTCTCCATTTCGCCGTCAAATCTTCGATTAAATCTCATCCTTACCATACTTACAAGGGGATCGGGGACGGTTTAAGAATTCTGCTCGAGAGCTGAAGTTGCCTGGTGTGAAAACCTCCGACGAACCGCTAGATATTATAGCTAAGCTAGCCTAATTTGCAACTTTAGGTGCTAGGTAGAGATATATCAACAACATCATGCAGCAGACAATTATCTCTCCTGGAATTTGTAGAGTCCAAGACTGCATTGTCTCTCCGGAGTATCCGCAGGCACAGGAGTATTTAAAGTCGTAATTTCACTATGCATAACGCTAGTTATTAAAATGGCACGTGTGGCGTTGACTATTGGGCGCTACTACAGAAATCAACCCCAACACCGTTAGCCCGTGTGGATGACAATCGATAGTTCTGTCTCGGCTATGGAAATGACAGGGTTTAGTGACAGCTGAGATCAATAGCTTCACAGAAGCCAAGCCCCTGACGGTATAAGAAGCCACTTCGACCGCCACCGATTCATTGTCTCTCTTTTGAACCTGTAGGCGATTCAATTCTCACCTTAGTCTTTCGTTAGCAATGCGCTTTTACGCCTCGTTTTCTCTAGCCTTTGGGCTTGTGGCTGCCGGCCCTTGCAAGCCGTTGACTTCAGGTATATTGATTGACCTCTAATATTTTGTCGGAGTACAGGTTAATTGAGATAAATTAGGTTCAACTGCTGTTTCTGCAACTTTCTCCTCTTCTGTAACCGAGATCTCTAGCACGCTCGCTGAGTCCGCGACTTCTACAGTCGAAACTCTCGCTACTGAAACTTCAACTGGGGTTGAATCTGAGACATCGACTGCGATCGACACCACCGTTACTGAAGCCTCAACTTTTGTTGGCTCTGCCACCACCGAAACTACCGATGTCACTATCTCGGCTTCTGAGGCGTCGTCTCAGGCGACCTCCGCCTCGACGCTATTCACATCAGTGACTTCTGCTGAGGCGACCACCGCCGCGTCAACCGAGACAACAGCTGTTGAGACGTATGCAGCTACCACGACCACAGCTGAGGCTTCTTCTACAGCCATGGCGACTACCACCACATCAGAAGAGCCTGCTCCCACTGACCATCTCCTCATCGCCGGTCAAGGCGCCGCCCAAGGCCTCCCCCTGAAATCGACGAATACAAATGGCGATTACATCATCTTTGGTGACCGTTCATCAAGGTGGACAGTCGGCCGCTTCGTCATCGATGACACCACCGGATACCTCACCCGAGATGGCATTCCCGTCTGCGCAAAGTACCATTTCATGGATAGAAGCGCCGCCTTGACTCCTTGTTCAACCGAGTACTACCAGTATGGCACGGCTCGCCTCACCTGTGCGCGAAATCCTGCGGCTGGTACTGCTCTTCAGTGCTCTGCCGTGAAGTTGGACTGTGTGTCCAATGGACCAGGTGACAGCCAAGGCTGTACTGTTTCGACTGAGGCCCATTGGACCAAGTTCTTTATCAGCACTAGCTCCGACTATACTGTGTACCTCGGTGCTGATGACTTGGCAGTGTCGTACCGAGTGCCTGTAGACATTTACGTGGATCGAGCTCCCACTATTGTTACTCCAACTGCACCTTAGTCTAGAGCTGAAATACCATGCTGCATAGAATCTTAGACGCACTTTTACTTCTCTGTACTTATATATCAGCAGTAGGTAGATAACATCTACAATGTTAATAGTTAACAACATTAATACCCAGTATTTATATTAGCCTGCCTCTGTCTCGTTGTATAACTGCAACCCTGGTAGTGCCAAGACGATTGAGGTCGATACGATACCATGTATATCATGCCCAGGATGATGCACCAAGGTTCAGTTCCTTTCCAGCGACCATAGGCGCTTTTGTCGCAAGTAAAACCACCAGTAAGCGAACCCTTTAATCGGTAGGATCATCCGGTGCTTACATAGTTCGTTGCTGCACAACGATGTCTCCCTCGCCCACCGATGGCTTGCTTCCATCACCCAGAACAAGATCACTGGTGCCTTTCTGCAAGATGCAGTAGTCTATAGAGATCGTGAGGTGGATATAGACAGAGCCCCTGGGTGGGAAGCCTACAGTTAAAGGATAGAACCATTGTTGATGGTTCTAATCTCGATACCGGTAGGAGAGGAATTGTTGATCCACAAGCCCCTCGAAGCAGCGCTATGGGACACGACTTTAGCAGTGGCTTTCTCGTTATACTTAACAATCGCTTTTATCGTTATACCGATTTATGATCAAAGACAATATTGATGCACCTATAGGCCCTGGTACATGCCCTCAACATACGTTATCTATCGCTGCCCCATATTAGAGATTACACAGGACCGAGGTTCTAGGCTCAACAGAAGCAACAAAAGCTAGAGAGGAGCCAGCCCACCATCACTTTGGCATGATCTGGACACCAGATACATCATACAGCCCGTATTTAAGAGGAACTTCATCACGATAATCAGCCAGACGCGTATAAGTATCCTTCTACTACCTCGCGGTACAGTTCTCACCAAAAGCAGGCCGTCGATGCCAGAAAGTGAGGTACAAGTATTGGCTCAGCCAGGAAACGATCCTCTCGCTGAGAGAGACGCAAATCAGTGCACTTCCAGCTATCATCTGTGTGAGTTCTCCGACACAGGCATTGTGGCACACGTGCTGGCTTGTATGCGTTAATGGTATAATGGATGAAGCTTGACTGATACAGGAGATTGGGCTCAGTCTGTGGTTTGAGACTTGATTTGATTTATGTTTTATGGACGTCGGACCTCACTGGACTATCGCCTCTCAGACCTTCCAATCGAGATAGCGATTGTCCAATAAAGTCTTAAACGACGCTGACATCCATCATGACGTCGCCTCAGTCGGGTTTGGTATAGCTACTGTAAATTTCCTAGAACGTGGAGAGCTTTATATAAAAGTTGATTTGCAAGGAACTACCTTGGGGGAAGACGTTTCATAGTGCTACGATTGCCTCAGTCAGCCGAAGGAGGGGGAACATCTCCATTGGCGTTGACATGAACTCCATCATCCAAACCCGGAACCAGCTCACTTCCTACCACGGTGATCTCGGTGTACGGCGGCGGCACAACCCAAATCAGATCAAACCTATCGCCAGGATACTTCACCTCGCCAGTCCACCCGGTCTGTGCTGCATAGCCCTGGATACCAATCGCCTTGGCGATGCCTTCAAGGGATTTATGCTCCCAGCAAAGCAGGACATTTCCTGGACCTTCAAAGGACTTGGCCTCATTTGCAGCGTCGACGTAATCGTCTCTCTGAATCTTCTTATGGACCTTCAACCCAAGCGCATGTGCCAACGGCTCCACAGTCTTATAAGGGCGGTCGCGACTACCGTCTACTTGAATTAGAACTATGAAAGGAAGATATGATTGGGGGCACTAACCATGGTGAGGATGCTCTGCCATAATGTATCCGATATTATAGGACGAACTTTCTCCAAACACACTGGGAAGATCATCTGCGCGTTTTTTACCTTGAGCAGACAGCCCATCTGGTTCTTTCCCGTCGACTTCGGCGGGCTTCTCTCCATGTCGGATCATATAGATGATAGGCTTTGTCTGCTAATGCATAAGTATTAATTCCAACTAGTCGAATGTAAAAGTACTAACTGATGATTCGGAAGACATCTTATCAAGATATAGTGTCTTAGACGATTGTGTATAGTTGTTAAAGATGCTCGATGGTGCTAAAACGGTCTAAGAGATAAGGTAGAAGAGCCCAAGAATCCGAATGACTAGTTTAAGAAGAAGATGAGAGCGACGATGGGGTTTTATGTTAGGAGAGAGCTTAAAGACGCCATTTATTGCTACGGTCTAGACGTGGCCACAAAAGGGTCAGAGCGGCATGGCACGAATGAGAGACGTGGATGAGCTGAACTTGTCTCAGCCAGCCTACATATCCGCGTGGGGATGTGGCTGGCTGACGACCTCCATAGGAAGCTAGTTGCGGCAGCCCGGCATTCCTCCCGCCAGCCGATCAGCCGATCTATTCGTGGATGAGGGGTCGAGAACTACGCAGATAGCTAGTTTGGGCTGTCTGGTCATAAGCATTGGATATTCAGATGAGAGCTGAACCATGACCATTCCAGAGACGTGACTGGGAAACGAATGAGCTCGGTCTGCGGGACTGAAAATGCATGACTCTTTGGCGAGGGTTCAATCTTGAAGTCAATGAAGCGTCAATTTGGTATCTACATCAGCGTATACGAGCTGACGTGGACTACACGCCTTACCTGATACGTATCATTGTAGCTTTATTAGTATACACACGCCAGTAAAACAAGTATAAGGTAGTTACCTGCTGTGTTATGTTAGAAGAGAATGGCAGCTTGTCGCGTGCCCTCCCCTCGTTGCGGGGTATACGGGGATTCCCTACCCTATCAGACTGGAAGATTATAGACATTGCCACCAAGCCTCTATAAGTATGGCGCTGGATCTAGATTCTTTAATAAGACATGTGCATAGATATTGGCAATAGTCTGTATGTAGTGCGCAAAAAAAAACAGATAAGGGAATCGCTCGTCTTAATATACCGCAAGAGACCTGAAAATTATTAGCTGGATGTGTTGTTTGGGTGTCACAGTTTTAGCAGCGAGTTTGAATCGACAGAAAAAACCTCGCAAGAGGCCTGGGATTCAATGTCTGGCAATTGTGATATTTTTGTTATACTATAACAACTTCCTTCAGCGTAGAAATTCTCCAGGGCATGATAATCTCATTACAGAAGGTAGATAACAGCTTCTAGCAATTTGCAATTTGTGAGATTGGTTAAGTTTAGGGTAGCCAAGTTGCAATCTTAACTCTTACCATTACTTTTTACAGCCAAATCAAAAGGGTAGAGATTATGACACTAGTGGAATTTAGTCTGATTAATACAAATCAGATAAGAGAGTTATTTAAAACCCGAAACCATTTAAGAGTTAGCTCTTAAATCCGCTACTTTCACCTATTGACCTGGCGGTTCAACCTGGCCACCCGTTGTACTTCGGAGCTGAGCACGCCACATCCCCACTATTATGGAGCCTCAACTCCGAACTCCGGGAGTCTTTATACTTGCGTCATGACCTCAAGTGGGTATCCAAGAATATAAAACCAGTGGCTTTGACTTCACTTCCTCAAATATGTCAATAACACATAATATTTATTAATGACGAATTATATATCAAGCATCGTAAACAATGAGTGGAAGAGAATCAACCGCAGCGGCTCCTTTGCCTGAGCCAGAGCCCTATAGCATCTTCGACAAACGCCAAACTGCCTTGATTGTGACAATTGTCTCCATCGCAGCAACATGTAAGTTCCCATCTGATCCTCAAACTCAAACTCTCCTGTTAATAAAATCGTAGTCTCAGGTTTCGCGTCAAATATTTATTTCCCCGCCCTCCCTTCCATCGCCCAAGACCTCGACGTCTCGATTGAATTGATCAATCTCACTGTGACTTCGTATCTCATCTTCCAAGGGCTTGCACCCAGTCTCTGGGGCCCGATATCAGATGTCAAAGGACGTCGGGTCGCATACTTGCTCACCTTCATTGTCTTCTTGGGAGCATGCATCGGACTAGCAGAAGCCAAGAACTACGCGACTGTGGTCGTGCTGAGATGCGTTCAGAGCACTGGTAGTGCTAGTACAATTGCTATAGGATCAGGTGTTATCGGGGATATCACAACCCGAGATAATCGCGGTGGCCTCATGGGAATATTCCAGGCAGGGCTGTTGGTGCCCGTGGCAGTTGGTCCGATTATCGGAGGTGCGCTGGCTGGATCCCTTGGTTGGAGATCCATCTTTTGGTTCTTGACCATCTACAGCGGCGTGTTCCTAATTTTCCTGGTTCTCCTCTTGCCCGAAACGCTGGGGTCTATCGTTGGCAACGGGAGCCGAGAACCCAAGCATGTCATAGCCAAACATCCTCTACGCGTTTATCAGAAAACGACCAAAGTCAAATGGAGTCACGAAGCAGCCTCTCCATCGCCTACGGAGAAGAAACGCATCGATATCACAGGACCCTTCCGCATCCTCATCAGCAAACAGGCGGCTCCCATCATTGTGTTCCTAGCAGTCTATTATGCGGTTTGGCAAATGAGCATTACGGCTATGTCTAGTCTTTTCGAAGATAAATATGGTCTCACAGAAACTGAGATCGGCCTGACATTCATCGCCAACGGCGTGGGATCCATGGTGGGAACACTGATTACCGGCAAGATACTGAACATGGACTACCGCCGTTTCAAAGCTCGGCATAATGCACGCAATGCGAGCATTAACACGGAGGATGATGTTGAAACTGTCAACACGCGAAAGGATCACGAGAATGAGTTCCCACTGGAGACAGCACGCCTTCGTCTCGTCCCCGTCTTTTCCCTCCTTCAATGTGCGTCTATCTTGCTCTTTGGCTGGACCATACAGTATCCCAAACAGGTTCATATTGCCATTCCAATTGTATCAACTTTCATCACGGGTTGGTCTGCCGTTTCCATGCAGTCCGTCATCATGACCTATCTCGTCGATGTCTTTCACGACCGCAGCGCCGCAGCCAGCGCGAGCCTGAACCTCGCCAGATGCCTATTCGCAGCAGGAGGTACGAGTTTTGTTATGCCACTGATCAACTCAATCGGCGTCGGGTTGGCGTTTACAGTCTTTGTTGCAGTGCAGAGTGTTGCATTGGTGAGCTTGGCTGTCCAATGGAAGTTGGGCGCAAAATGGAGACGGGAAGCTGAAGATGCTAGGTCTGAGCCTTAGATTCCTCCGTACAGCGAACGGTATCCGTCGAAATGAAGAAGGTTGCAAGTAAATATACATGTGGCCCTTAGATAAATACATACCCGTTGCTCTTCCTCCCCTCCAAGTATTTACATATGCCATACGGAACCAAATATGCATTTCATCTGCTTTCATCCATAAAGTACCTTTATTCATGATGCTGCTGAAACCATTCTTGGCGTCACTCACTGTCACTCACAGTTTCCATGTCGGGAGGACCCTTTCGTGCAGATGGCCATCTTCGCCGAACAGACATCTGGCGTGCCCGTGCGGACTGGTCCGCCGCACTTGTAGCCCCATCTCGGCGTCCTATAGTTGCTGGTTCGTCCTTTACCTCTTGTGTCGCGAGGTTCGGCCCAAGCGTTCTGCTCTCCTGGTTCTCTGCTGTCGCCCCGGTTTGGATACTTTGATCTGTATTGTTGTTCTCAGAAGAATTGCCGATGGGGCTCTGTCTACGCCCGCTAGAGGTCGGTATATCGTCATCTCCCGCAAGGCTATCTCCGTAAAGATCTTCAGATTCATCGTCAACCTCGTTTACATATCCTGTGCTCAGTTGGTTAGTAAAATAAAAACAGACTTCGGTCAACGACAACTTGCCCGTCGTGTTTTTCCGCATAAACGCCTTGATAACATCCTTGTCTTCAAGGTCTTCGTCCTCGAGATTGAGTTTTCTGAAGTGACAGACGGGGAGCCAGTCCACCTTGTGTGGGATATGCCCAACGAGGCACATGATTGGATAAACCCTGTTATTGGCATATTTGCCATATTCCTTATAGTCCTCAGTCCAGTTATACCCATCAGTAGTTTCATCGAACCTATAGCAAGCAGGGATATCGTCGTTGAGGTTTGACCCCGTAACCGATTGTACATCCATACCATCGCCGGGCCGCGGGAAGAATGGGATGACCAAAAAGGCGTGCAGCCAGTATCCCTTATCGTCGTCACCGAACCAAGCCATGTATATCTCACCAGTCTGGGGAGCCTGGGATAAGTCCTTGACCGAAGCCTTGCGACGTTTGTTCTTCTCCTCCTGCTCTGCCAAGTAACGATCCACAGCCTTGTTATTCAGCTCGAGGTCTCGGTCGGTGCAGGGCAAAACTTGGATCCCAAGCGATCTAAGCGCCTGAGTAGCATTAGGCCTCTTACAAGAGTGTCCCTTGCCTTTCAGGTGACTCATGGCAGATTGGAGCGGGTTTTCTTTGCCAAAATGCTTTTCGTGCTTCTCGCACCCAAAGATATAGTGTAGTCCATGGATCTTGGTAATTCTGTATTTCCACCGAGCTTTACCACCTTGGTACACCTCGTCAAAGGTGGTCGTTCGTTCTGTGACATTTTCACTTGAGGCGCCCTGTCTCTGGCGTTTTGCAGGCCGAGAGGAGGAGGGATTGTCGTGTCTCTGATTTGACCGATCTGTCCGAATAGTCGGTTCAATTTCCACTTGCTGATCAATATCTGTCGAAAAACCTCTTGACGGGGCTGCACTGTCTGTACGCGATGGGGTTAATCTGGGCTCGATCGTGTTCCGAATAGTGCTGGACTGGGGAAGGGTTCCTGGCGATTCGGTGTTCTCAAGGGTTGCTCGGTTGTTGGTGAACCCTGAAAGTTGACCGTAGTTGGGATCTGGAGTTTGGATAAGATTTCCCGACGTATTAGAGGACTGGTGGGTTGTTTGATCGGTGCCAGTATTAGAAGAAGCACGAGTAGCCAGCTTCCGGTAGCCCTCTTTGGCTAGCCTGGTGTCGAAGAGGTCTAGTTGCTCCTTACACTTCGCCTCGGCTTCCTTGTGTTGCATTTCTATCTCCTCGAGGCGATCTCCGTATCGGACCAGTTCTCTACACAAAGCCCTTTTCCGCGCTGGGTCCTGTTCACGACGGTGTCGTTCCTCTGCAGCATCGTAATCCGCCTGAGCACGCGAGATATCTCCTAGTGGTTCCACGTCATTGAGTGACGATGTCAAGTCCTCAATGAGTTTCAGAGCAGCGGCGTGTCTTACCGCGAGAGAGTCTGCCATGTTGATCGCCCTTGAAAACTAACTTGGTGTATTTGTGGCGGGTCCCTGCCAGTAAGATCAAGATAAATATATGTCCATCCAGACAGTAAAGAAACGATGTTTCTAAATAGTGAGAGGGTAAAAAATGAAGTTGAGGAAATGGCAAGAGATTTGACTCGCAGCCTGATCCATGTCTTATCCAATCAAGATGTTGTTGACAAGGGTCCCTCCCGTGCGCCGTCTAACAGGTCAAATAGCCAATGATGATCCGACTTTCAACCCATCTAGCCGGGTATCTGCGCCTGTGGCTTGTTTACCCGGTGACGGACAGTTGGCAGTTACTGTAACACACAGTAGATAGTAAACGGAAGGAAAATGGAGCGGATGTGAGCGCTACACGCTGCCGTTTGCTTCCGTCGCGGATCTTATCGACGAAATGCTCAAACCCCGTCATATCAAGCGCCCAGTGGTGGAAGCCTCTAAAATGCTTACAATCGCGTGCTGCGGCACGTATGGCAACGTTTTGGATTTAGATTCCCTGTTTGCTCATCATGTCGTCGTCAATAACGGCCAACACCAGTCAATCTCAGCCACCGGGTCAATGCATATTTTAGCGTAGATAGGGCTTTACAACAGTTACACTATGCACTGACAACTGGACAGGCATTGTCCATAATTGTCTCTTTTGTTGTGGATCTTTCTGCAATAACCAACGGATCTGCTTAGCAGTTAACGACCAACGTTTCGCTGAGACTGAAAGTTTGATTCCATTGGACCGGATCGTTATGGTGCATCCGCGGGGGAGACGTCCTCATCCGTTTGCTTACACGGCTCATAGTCGATGGTAAATATAAAAGGTTGCACAACCAAATTTCTTGCGCGGCGACGGAGGTCTTTCTGAGTTTGGTAATCTTGACCGCTGTTTCTAATGTTTGGAGAGACCGTGCAAGCTTCGATATGTTGTTTACACACAATTGGCGGGTTGCCCAAGACGTTTGGACTAAGATGATTGGTCTGATGGTATTCCGTTCACACAACCGTCTCAATCTGATCGATGCAAATGTCACATCCAAAAACATAAATCATTGCGTAATCTGCACCTGTAATTCCTCAGGTCAGTGGCCTTGCTCTTGCGACAAACGCTGCGGCCAGCTAATTGCACCAGATGGGTAGAGAAGATGAGGTGTCAGATGCGATTGAATCGGGTACGTTGAGTTGAATTGGTTGAGACGCGGCTGATTTATTTTTGGTACTTGCTTCAGCTGAGGGAAATCATGCTAAGATCCCATACGTCAGAGTGATCTGGGCCATAGATTTCCCGACAAATGCCCTACAAGCCAACTCTGCTCCTCAGGCTAGTGAACCTGCTCTTGCGATAAATGCCCCATAATTTCACTGCTCCGCAGGTTAGTTGCCCCTGTCACATAGCGGGGTCAGACGCTAGCCATCCACTATAACCTAATTGCTCTGTCGCTAAAAGTCATGATCAGCAATATTGCTCCTCCGAATTGTGTTTCGGATGGATAACACCGGATCTTTCTCTTTCTATTCCATTCGGCTTCGTACCGTTATCCTACATCTGTAAATAGTCAACGACTCTGCCTCTTCACCTACCCATCTCCACATTTGGCTGTTGATGCTCAGACCAGACGCTGTACCAAATGTCTGCGTTGATGCTAGCCAATGTCCTGCCCTTTTAGCTCCCAAGGCAGTGGGAGGTCATCGCGGGGACAGCCGTTTTGTCGTCTCTGGAGCAGGTGCCATCAAAACCACCATTCCTCCACCACATGAGCGAATTTGCGTAGTACGGATGATTCGCCGCAAGTGTGATTTCAAAGCCCTATTACTGGCCGTTTTGGTAGACCTGCTCGAACTCGATAGTTCTATCGCCCGTAAGATGCTCTGGAGTTATATCTAACCGAATGCGTCTCGCTGCACATGATCCGGGGAAGTACTGGTGGACATACAGAGCCTATTAGAAGAAGCCTGTGGCCCCAAGGCTGAAAACCAAACACTTCAGTATCGCAAAGCGGGGTAAGGCATTATCTCACTCCTTCAAATCACAGATATGCGCAGAAAAGAATATGCCTTGTCAGAGGAAGTGGTCTGCGTTGTCATTTATGTCCTTGGAAATCCCCGTAAAACACCCAACTCTCGTTCTACATAGTAGTAAATAAGCAGCTCTTATTGACCTAACCCACTGAACCAGCCTCGAACTTCATATATTGTATAGCAAGGTGGAAGAGCCAATAAGAAGAGTATCTAACCAGGTATATCACAATGTCATCTCGCTCTACATCTCGAAAGGAGCCGATCTGCGCATCGGAGATCTTCCCAAGCGTGGATAATCAAGCTCTTGAAGTACCCCAAGGCATACAGAAATTAACATACCAGAGTCTCACAAGCTCTACTAGCTTCCGCCTGCTTCAGATTCTATCAGATGGAGGCCAAGATATTCTTCGCTGCAAGATGTTTGATGCCGATCTCGCTGCGCAAGAACCACCCCGATACATTGCATTATCCTATACATGGCACGAAGAGAGTCTGCACAAGACTTTCCGGCCTGTGTTGATTAACGATAAATATCTCAACGTCAGCCTGAATCTCTGGAACTTCCTCCAAAATTACCGCGAAACAGCCGGCGAGCGCATCATCTGGATAGATCAGATATGCATCAACCAAGAGGACAAGGATGAGTGCGTTCAGCAGATAGGGCAGATGTGTGAGATCTACCAGCGTGCCTCTATGGATATCTTTTGGATTGGCGAACCCGGGGAGAATGCAGAGGCAGTTTTGGATCTCTTATCATCCTTGAATCGCCTGGAGACGTATCTCCTTGAGTCTGAAGGTTCTCGCCCTGGGATAAGCGCTCTCCTAAACCCCATATTTATGAGGGCAGTCGGCCTACCAGAGCATGATAACCCGATATGGGGGTCTCTCATGCAGTTCATCTCACGAACAGCTTTCCAGCGAGCCTGGATAATCCAGGAAGTCTCAGTCTCACGAAAGACAGCTATATTCTGCGGACTGTTGATGCTACCATTCGATGTTGTTGGGAGAGCCGCGACTTTCCTCGTTGAGAGCTCATGGATCAAAGTCTTTCACCAGATGTATAATGTCTCTGGTGCAGCAGGTTTTATCACGGGTATGATGAACTGTCGTGTGCGTCATCAGGAAGGAGAGCGTCAGAGCTTGGATCTTTTGCTGGCGTCGACTCGGCGGTTTAAAGCTACGAAGCCAGTGGATAAAATATTCGCACTGATCAATCTAGCAGAGAGCGGGAGAAGAGAAGTGCTACCACTGGCACTTAGACCAGACTATCGAAAGTCTGTTGTCGAAGTCTTTCGAGATGTCACTCTTCATCTCATCCGCCAGGGCTCCCTTGACATCCTTTCTGGTGTCGAAGATGTGAAGTTTCGGCAGATTCCTGAGCTTCCAAGTTGGGTACCGGACTACAGCGTACATCAGGTTGCCTCTATTCTCTGTATGCCACCGCGACCTGGATGGTTGACCTTGTATACCGCTGCGACAGGACGAGAAGTCAGTGTTCAGCATTCGCCTGCGGATCCGAACATCCTGACGTTTTCAGCGTACAAAGTTGATACGATATCTAAGATAGGTTCAATAGCAGAGGAGTCCATCTATCTCACACTGGAGAAGTGGGCGAGTATGGTCGATTTCAGTGCCGCATACCCAATCGTCAATGGAAAGACCTGTTCTATGATTGACGCCTTTTGGCGCACTCTAATCGGGAACATCGGCCTGGGAACAAACCATTACCCAGTCAGTGAAGATTGGGTTCGCAAGTTTGCTGCGTTTGCTTTGCAAGCTCGGGAGGAACTCCAGCAAAACATTTCGAGTTCCTTTGATGTTCTGAAGGCAGCTGGGGAGAGTCCGAGTTTTACACCAGGTATCGACTCGATTCTTCGCCTATTAAAGGATCAATATCACGGGAATGATGATTTGGATCAAGATGGTGGTCTCTACGAAAGTACTATGCACCATGTGTCTTGGTACAGAAGACTATTTCTTACGAATGAAGGGTACTTTGGTCTCGCGCATCCGTCCTCTGAACCAGGCGACGAAGTGGTTCTTCTTTCTGGCGGGCGCGTACCTTTCGTGGTAAGGAGAGTGATTGCGGAAAGACGAGAGTGTTACTCGGTCGTTGGGGAAGCATATGTGCATGGAATCATGGATGGGGAACTCTTAGGTGCGACAGATGGAAAGTGGGAAGACTTACATTTCAAGTAACGAGAAACATCGCTCTAAGAATTCAATGCTCTTACCTATTTCTGTTGAGCGCACTACTCAGCCTCATTGTGTAATATCAGCACTACCGTAGAGAGTGGCGGTGTGCACCTGCACAAGCGCTACGAGTCACTCTCTGTCACTACTAATTGCAATCGGGAATAATTCTTGGCTGCTTATTACCTGACCGCCATGTTTACATAATCGCGTCGAGGCCATTTAGCAAATGCAACTTCGACCTTTAGAAATTCCAACAGCACGCGCTGCCAAACTGTCTGTCGCCACTCTTCTACTTTTTTATCAGAGTCGTTGGAGGTCAGATAACAATGGAATGCCGAACACTGGATATCTGGGACCAAATAGCACCAAGAGCATATATACGCCTATGGTATTGTATACCTTACCGAATATCCACGAACTTCGATTGCCTCGAGCAACATCTCAAGGCAGCCTTATCAGAATTATCGAAAAAGTTTCCGGATTTGAAGGGCAGATTATTTCTCCTAGCGGACCCACCCGGCCATCTGGCCATTAGTACGAGTGGTGTAAACGATATTCCTTTCAAGTTCGAACAGAGGGCTTCGTTCAGATGGACGTACAGTCAGCTCAAGAGTCAAGGCTTTCCAGCCAAAGCATTCGTCGATACATCTTTCGATCTAAGCTATCGACTCGAAGAAGGGGGAGAGGGTATTCCGGCTTTTGAAGTACATGTCCGTCTTATAAATGGGGGATTGCTTCTTGGCATCTACGGCCACCATTCTATCTTTGATGCTGGCCGTATGGATATCGTCGTTAGGTGCTTTGCCGAACTTACCAAGGTTACGAAAAAGACGTCGGATACTACAGTTTTAGCCCGTTTGAGTTGCGAAGCGCCTGCAGCTGCCCCCAGCCCGCCAGTTGCAGACTTGAACGAGCTACTTTCTCATTACCCTGAGTATCGACTCCTTCCATCTCCTCTCGGCCCAACGCAGTTTCGCGCTCTGGAAAAAGACACAGTACCAGAGAACACGGGCTGTATCTTTGTGGTTCGGGTGAAGACTATTCGTGATCTCAAGGACAAACTCGCATACACACGACCCAGCGACACGAAACACCAGCCTTCAACATTTACATGTCTCGCTGCCCTTACATGGGCTCATGCCACCAAAGCCCGTATAGACAGCTTGTCATCCGAGACGACTCTTGCCGAAGATGCACGACTTATGGTTTCTGTCGATTGGCGCCGACGTATATCCACCGATGCCATTGGCCCCCGTTCTGGCAACGCCATAGCTCTTCCGATTGCCTCTATTAACAAGTCAACTATTTCAGCCGCATGCAGTGAGGATCAGGGAATTGCCTACTCTAGCCTAGCAACTATGGCACGTGCCATCGATGAGACTATTCTCAGCGTCAACGACGACTTCGTGGCTTCTCGCACTGCTCTGTTTCGCAGGGTCCCAGACCCGCGGTTCATAGGGCTTGACTTTGACCTGAGTGATCCACTGGACTTTTACCTCAATACTTGGCGGCACTTTGGTACTCGGACTCACTGGGACCTACCGGGTTTTGACAAACAAGATGTTGCGATGGGCGTCGCTCCAGATGCTGTGCGTAGAGCACAAGCGGGCTTTGGAACTGGCTCCGGACTGGTGTTACCAGAAACAGATAGCACCAAATTTGAGGTGCTGATCACACTGGACGTTGAAGCAATGAAGCACCTGAGTAATAGCCCCAGCTGGCAGCGCTGGGCTGAGACACCAAGGCTTTAGATAATAGCTGGGTACTTGCACTTGTTCAATATCATTACGCCTTTTCGAAGTTGATGTTTTAAGTACATATCCACTTCGAAAGCCCGGTTTAACAATCTTGGTAACTGTCTAATCTACACCTGCGGCCTTTCTCTACTGGGTTCTTCTAGGCCACTACGTAGCCTCCTCCAGGATTCCCTCTCAGAGTAAAAGCCAATCTCGTAGCGTCTCCCTATTCACCCCCTTCTTATCTCGAGACAAGCTTTAGTATCTAGTCGAGTCTCCGTCCCGGTACGAAAAAGCTCAGGCCCTGGTTCTCCATCTGCAAGTCTGAAGTCATACTTCGCCAATAGTTCTATGAGTATCATCTTGATTTCACATATGGCAAAGAACCTTCCAGGGCATGCATGCTTTCCATGGTTGAAGATCAGATAGTCAGGGCCTGTAGTGGCTGCCTGGTGTTGCGACTCCTGTCCCTTGACAGATCGGAGATTCGAGTACCGGAACCCGTCGAATATGAGAGGGGACGGGTTCGTGAAGTCAGAGCTAAAGCTAGGCGAGAATGTTGGTGTTTCTTCTGACATGCTATTGTATAGTCAGTACAGGGATAGAAGGCCAAAGAAAGAGCAAGGAAGTACTGAATTGCGTGGGCGGGGAATGCTATGGAAGTCCCTTTCTGTAACTTGATACCGTTTGATAGCGTCATTGACTTCATGACACGTCTACTTGGGGTAACTGAACCCTTCAGTTAGTATCTCATGTATTAACTTGGATGTGTGTTTGAGACCTACCAAAAGATGAAGGGCACCAGCGCTGGACCTCTCTAATGAAGCTATCCAATTTATGGAGCCTAGAAAGAGCCTCTTTGTTGACGCATATGTCCACTGCACCGGCATCAGGTCCAAACACGTCGTGTATCTCGGCCCTCAGCGGTTCGATGTATTCCGGCCGCTTAACAAGCTCCCATACTACTTTGGTGAGGGCCATGGCTACCAAGGTAACAAGATCAGAAAAGTAAAACGAATATTGCGGTTTCAATACTTACTAGTAGTGTGGATTGCAGCGAACGAGACCAGCATTTGATCAAGCCCGACCTGCTCTGGGGTTCTAAGCTCCTCAGGTAAGTGCCGAAGAAGCCATGAGATAAAAGTCCCTCGCTCTTTTGTCTGATCCGCCAGTGGGGCATCTGCTCTATGTTGGTTTTCGTCTTCTTGCAAAACGTGCGAGATCAAAGGAGCCATTATCTCTGCTGCGAAGCGAAGATGTCTTCGCACCGATCGGACGCTGGGTAAAAATGGGCCAATAATTGGTCTCAGCACAGGACTCCACGTATGAAGCTGATCGCGAATTGAAACACAATGAACAGTATAGCCTATGGATGCCTGTAGCCAGCCTTGATCGCGACAAAGGGGCAGACCAACAAACGCTCTGCCACTTAAAAGCGCCACGGTCCTGAGCATCATCTCGTACAACGATACAGACGTCCAATTGCTTGTTCTAGGCCACTGTTGAGAAGCATATGCCAACTCATCCTGCAATTCCAGTATAATACTGGGCATATTTCGAGTTAAGTCCTGACGAATAGTGGCGGGAATCTCAGGTCTGACGGTGGTGATGTGGGTGTACTTGCCCTGAAACTTGTCTTCATGCTCCGCAATGACGGAAATATATTCATTTGGCATGTTGTGTATTTCATGAAAGACGGACATTGGTAGGATGAGCAGTGGTGGGCGTGATCCAGCCAAGACGAAGGGCGAGTGACGGTACTGCATGAATTAGAGACAAGCAAAAACATAACTCACATGACTTACCTGCTGCATTCCCTCAATGAGGTTCTCCTCTAGCGATTGTGCGTGAGGATCGCCTACTACGGGATATGGCAAGATCCGTTCCCTCGGAGACTGCTTGTAGAGCCACCATAAGAATGCTAACAGTCCTGTAGCGCCACAGAGGGCGGCGAACGCCACGGCGATACGCAAAACCCGTGAGCCAGTGAGCTCCAGAGGCTCAATCAACGTGACAAAATTACTCATCATAGTTCAGAGAAATTTCAGGATCGTATAGATGAATCTTCAAAGGGTGAATGGTTAGTAACGGAACAATATTGTTTACCTATCGGAGATATCTAGCATAAATGACAAAGGTAATTCTAGATCCTTACCAGCTGTATTCAGGCGTCACCAGTCCGCGCTAAGAGGTCCCAGAAGTTCCATGCATCGGTATTCACATTCAGCCGCTGTGATGGCACGGAGATAGGGTAGTAACCCCGAAACAGAACGTAGGCGCCAGGTGTGCATGTAGTGGCCTTGGGAAGAAGGATATCACGATATGCAACGTGACATTGTTCTACGGATTGTTCTCTGGTCTTCCGATTGTCACCATACGTCATGCATTAGGGGACACGTCTTGAATACGAGATCCTACACCACTGACGCAGACGGTGACGAAGCTTTGATTAGTACAGTGGCACAAGATGGTCAAATTGAGTTGCCTGACTTGCTGAAAAGAGAATTTCCCGCCGAATGTTGAAGTTCTTTGCCCGGGAGAGATTCCTGTATTCAATGCTCCATGTCACACAGACCAAGCTTTGATGGACTTCCAGTCTTGTGAGCACTTAAGACTAGGCTCAGGTAGCTAAATGAGACTCCATTCACGCACTTAATCAAACTATGTGACCTCAAATAAGCCAGAGAACAGTACACAGCAAAATTACCAGCTCCATAGTATTCCCTCACTTCATGCTGCTCGAAAGGTCCTTGATCACGTAAAGCTGATCATACAAGTCTGTGACATCACAGAACAGTTTTACAATCTTGAGCTTCCTCAACTCCTTAGAACCAGCACGATCACCTGCATCATCCCGAGACTGTCTTTCCAGAGCCTCTAGAGCACTATCAAGACAGCCTTGCTCATGCGTAGCTATCTGTGAGAGTCTCTCCTTCCTTTCGTCGAGACTCTGCGGCGTTCCTTTACATACCGCGAACTCTGGGAAATGCACCGAGTTCACATTGCGCTCAGTGTTATCGCGAGCTATGGACCCAAAGTCGTTGTACATACGACACATGTTTGTAGCGTGACGCATGACAGAGGAAATGAGATACTTCTGAGTGACGGAGGGAAATGCGTCTTTGCCTTGGAGCAGATTCGCTGACATTAGGCAGTTGGAGAAAGCGAATGAGTACGCGCAGGCGACGTGACTGCCTCCTGTACTGTTGACCCATTGGAAGTACGACTGCTCTGGGGAAGAGAAAACGTCGCCAGAGGCCTGCTTGGAGAGGCGGCTGTTGTCCTCTATCTGAGTTACATGGGCGTGCATGAACGTTCTGAATTCTTGGCGAAGAGTGTCTTGATCGCAAGAGCTCGAATTCAGAACATCTTTGTGGTTGAGCACGCTATTGGTGAAGCGAGTGAGAGTATCCTCAACTTGTCCAATGTTGGGTGACTCGTGCTGATGACCATTTCCAATGTGCGCCGTACCATTGGTCCTGGCCAGGTTTTCACTTGCGTTGTCTATGATCTTGTCGATGGTCTGGCGAAGCAGAGAGACATCACCGAACACCGGCCCAGCGACAGCTTCCATATACTCATCGGTCTGATAGCCCAGGAGCGATAGGTACATCATGTCGTAAAGCCATCTGTTAGATGCAAAGACCCGCCTTCTGTTGTTGCATCCGATCCAAGTGAAAGGAATAATGCACAGATATTTGTCCTCGTCGATGCTGATATTATCCCTCGGATAAATCTCAACACGCTGGGCTTGTAGAAGGGGCACGAAGAACGAAGACTCAATGATCGACGCCCTGAGTTCCCACTCATCCAGCTGCGAGAACAAAGCAGTCTTCCGCACGAGCATCATGTACCTCTCCAGATCAGATGATGGAACTGCCGAGGTGGTGCTATAGCCAATGGTAGCGGCGGACACCTCTAGGCTTGCTGACTGAAGCGCAGCTAGCTTGTAGGCTTCAGCAACAAAACCAACCTCATATGCCGTCTTTGACGTCCAAGTGAGGTCCTGAGAATGAAGGCTGCAGGACTTGAGCCACGAAAGGCCACGGTCGACGCAACTATGTAGCTTGTCCAACATGTGAGTGAAGAAGCATACATGGCGTGCCTGTACAAGAGCTAGAATGGCATAGCATGTTTGCTCGCGATATCCTCTCCAAGATCCGTCGTCATCTTGGGTGAGGACGATACGTAGTACAGCCTGGAAGACTGACAGGCCGATCTTGCACTTGAAGCTATCGTCAAAGAGACCAGAAAGCTCGCCACCATCAATGAGATGAAATACCTCGGTGAAAGCTTCCACCAGAAGCATGGTTGGGTATAGATGACTCAAATTCTAGAATAGTTAGCGAGTGATTCTACTAGTTGGGAAGCAGAACTTACCCATTTATCTTTGACGCAATGGTCGCTGTCCCACCACCATCGGCAAATGAACAACGTGGTATTCAGGATTTGTGGGTAGTATTGCGATAGATTGGGCTGCTTCAGGAGACTCAGCAGCACATGGAGGTTGGAAGTCAAGCTGGGATCACGTTCAGATCCGAACGTGGTGAAGTGATCTTTTCCTTCAAAGACCTTGATCATGATATCTGGGCTGACAGGTTGATTGGTAAGGCTCAATGCCAGAAGAGCCTTTGCCGTGTCATCAACATCAGCAGTATGGGGTGCTGTACTGTAGTTAGTCTCCATGGTACGATAATGAAATTGGGGCATTCTAACCAAAGCCAATTACTCCATTCTCGTCCCTCAACGCTTCGACAAGTATATTTGACAAGCCGCGCAAGCCATCACCCTCGATTTGTTTCAAAGTGAAGCCACCCTTCAGGAGTGTCGCTAGGATCTATAACCAAACTTAGCAGAAAAGGGTGAAAAGCACTAGAGCACTCACCCAGCTGCACTCAAAATGTGTTGTTGGAAAGGTCCCCGAAATACCACCATCTCCATGACCAGCACCATTTCTCATGACATGTCTGAGATAATCTTCAGCCTCATCATCCCACTTGGTTGCACCAATCAGGTAGGCGGCTGTAGAAGAAGGTGAAGCCATCATAGAGCCACGGTAAAGAAGGTGAGAAACACGATCAAAGTCAATCTTTCCAAGAAAGGCTTCGAGTGAGTGTAATACTGACGATGGCTTGCCGTACACTTTCTCCATGTCAAAGTGCCTGAGCTTCTCCTCATGCATCCTCTTCAATATATCTTTACAAGGAAACTCAAAAGATGACATGCCGAGCTCTTTTTCAAGCGTGGAAAGCAAAGCTGGTACAACGAGCTCGACACCAATGTGGTTACTCTCTTCAACATCACTCCAGACGGCTAGCTGTCGCTTCAGAGAAGCAACTCCCTGCTCGATCCTGAGATCCATCTCGTCTGGCGAGACGTCCAGTATCTGCAGTGGCTCTCGTACATGAGATACGAGCGCAAGCACAGCCGAAGCAGTGTCCAGAATGCCGGCAGTCTGGGTCGTTGGGAGGATACCCCAACTACCATCAGTAGCCTGAGTCTTTAGGAGGTAGTGAAAGCACTCGGGAAACAGCCAATGTTTGACATTGTCTGTCGTTTTGGGTATCATGGCCACCCAAGCAGTGTCATATACCTGACAGCTGGTGGAACATATGCCATAGTAGCTATGATGGCTCTTGAAGGCGCGGTCCAGTAGCGACTTCGCTGCTGAGACCAAGTCATTTTCTGTCTTGGCGTCTTTGGGGGCACCGTTCTCGATTTTGCCACTTGTATAGGTTAGAATATGCATTAGCTAAAGTTGTGTTTCAAACGTACGGCATCTTGTGTAAGTATTTCAGATCTACTGTAGTGATAAGCCTTAGTGTATGTTGATGAGAGAAGAAAGTAATTGTTCTGTATGTTTTGCGGGATATCATCGTTGTGTCTGAGGCGGCTTTACTTTAATCGAGGAAACAAGACCAAGCAGAAAAACATGGGTATGCCTATTCTCCCCATGGACACGGCAGAGCCGGGTAAGCTCCATCTTCCCCCCATTGGGATGTAGATTGGGTTTGCAGATTGGAAATAGATTCCCGGCGCTCAGACACGTCAAATCTGGTATGTTGCAACCACCAGGTGTATATCAATGACCATACCCCTGGGGTGACGACAACTCTGCTAGGTGTAGCTCTAAGTCACCCCCCTGTTGACTGGAAGAGTATCTATGCATATGCATGCCGAAGGACCTTGATACAGTGGTGAGTAAACAGACAACAACAGAATCTCGTTCTAATCAAGGTAGTGGTTACGGGCGCTTCTGCAGGTCTGCGTATCCGGAGTTAAGAACAAATCCGGGTTCGTGAACAAACTTGACATGGTGCAGCTAATGCGCCGAGAATATGCACGTACGTCTTGGGGGAGAGTCTAGCACGCAGTTCTGAGACATGATGACGCGGGATAGATTAGCCATGGAGGACAAAGGAACCGCACGATTGTTTGCATCGGATATCTCTATCTCACCTCGACTTGAATCGATCAGACAAATATTCACGTCACTCTTCGCTCTTGTATCCCTCCTCGCAGTTGACTCCCTTTCATCTCACACTACACACGTATACATCTCAAATACTATCATGGCTGAGCAGCAGATTTCCAACCTTCTTTCAATGTTTGACGCTTTTCATGCAAACCAGAAGTTGGAGATTACGGTTCAGGTAACGGATTCCTTCCATTACAGAGACACTCCTCCAGACTCTTCCTCTTCAGAAGGCGGTTCCTTATCTCGCTATGATGAGCGACGAGTCTCCCTTCCTCTCTCTCACAATGCAGCCTCGCCGGATATAGTGTCCCAGCTATGCTTCTCAACCGCTATGAGCTCGGACTCCAACCACAGGTGGAAGTCACAGCGCCTTAAGGTAAGTCTACGTCGCCCTCACCCCTTCATAGTGACTTGCTTAGATATCCAGGTTGCTGATTCTCCCTACAACTACATCCTGACTCTTCCCTCTAAGGGTATCCGTGGGGCTTTCATTGACTCGTTGAATGTCTGGCTTGATGTCCCGGATAGTAAGACCTCGGTGATCAAAGAGGTGATTGGCATGCTCCATAACTCGTCCCTTATGTGGGTATCCCAATCTGCTCTTTCTGGAGACCGACTGACATTCCAGAATCGATGATTTTCAAGACAACTCCCCACTTCGGCGGGGCAAGCCATCTACACATACTGTATTCGGTCCAGCCCAAGCAATCAACACAGCAACGTATGTCATCGTCAAGGCTATCGAGAAAATACAGGAGATCGTCAGTCAAGATGCTTTGGCAGATGTGACCGGTACCATAACCACGATCTTCCAGGGTCAGGCAATGGACCTGTGGTGGACTGCTAATACCATTGTTCCGTCTATCCAAGAATATCTTCTGATGGTCAATGACAGTAAGATTCCCCTGTTTATTGTGATGGGACATAGACTAACTTGCGTTACTGCAGAGACTGGTGCCCTGTTCAGGTTATCCCTTGAACTACTAGCGCTGAACTCTGAAGCGTCTATCAGTGACAGCACACTTGAGTCTCTCAGTAGCGTTGTTTCACTGCTCGGGCAGTATTTCCAGATCAGAGATGATTACATGAATCTCATTGACAACAAGGTTTGTTCCCCACAGCCCACTTCTCTTCCTCGGGTACTAGTAAAGGAGATCCACCCCTCGGCACTTTCACCCATTCTCCACTATGTCCCAGACCCTTTGCTAAGCATTCACAGTATACTGATCAGAAAGGATTCTGTGAGGACCTGGATGAGGGGAAATACTCGTTGACTCTGATGCACGCTCTGCAAAGTGACTCTAGTGGTCTTCTCACAAACATCTTATCGATGAGGCGAATCCAGGGAAAGCTTACGGCACAGCAAAAGATGCTGGTGTTGGAAGTGATGAAAGTTAACGGTAGCTTAGACTGGACGAGTGCACTGCTTGGCATGCTGCACACAAGAGTTCTAGCCGAGATTGGAAGCCTGGAAGTTGGCATGAATAGGGACAACCCTGTACTGAAGGCCCTGGTGGAGCGTCTGAAGCTGGAAACTTAGACTGTGCATATTTACAATTAGGCCTCCTTGATTTATTTCATTTTGCCATAAAGAAGCATAATTTGGAATTTATCTCATGGCGTGCAACTGCTAAATGGGACAATATGCTCGGTTTCTGCAGCTTCTTTCAGTACCCACAAACAAACGTACGATTGCTTATTAGCCGAGATGCGTGAAACGGACTGATTATTAATTACCTAAATTATCTAATAACAGATTCCAGATGTACCTCGGCCTCTATCGACGCGCTAGGCTTGCCTTGTAGACCTAAACCGCGGTGATAGGGATATGCAGTGGTCTGATCAAAGATCACATGTTTTGCAAAGGATTCGCAATCTTCGTTACCCCGGCGAAAGACTAGCAGAATTGGTGTTGGAAGCCGGCACATCAAGTGCCGGACTTATTCTGGCACTCGTTTACAAAGCGGGTCAGGGTCTAGACTCTAGAATCAAGTATTGCAGGTTTGACAGTTGGCTGCAACTCTGCCGTACAACGTCAACATGCAGTTGTATTCGGAAACGGCAGCGGATGTGATAGAGATGCAGAACATCCCGTCTCATGAGGTTACAAATTTGAATGCTACCTGGAGTGAGTGAGTGTGTGTGTGTGTGTGTGTGTGCCGCTCCCTGTTCAGCGCGTGGCTGAATTAGCGCTTTACACCCGGTTCCGCGAGCGAACATGCCCGAGCACGAATCATACTGGAGGGGGCGTTGGGTAGTTGGAGTAGCCGGAGTAATTATGAGGACGGGGTTGTGGATCCGAGGGGGCAATGGCATACGTAAATCAAGCCAGGGGACTTTGCAATAGTAGCCCTTTTGTTATACCGAAAGTCGACGGAATGAAAGTCGCACATCGAAAGTGCATGGTTTGTGTAATTGTAAGGTTATGATAGGAACCAACAATGTAAGCACTGAATTATTAAACTACATACGGACTTGAGGATCTCGGCAATATGACTTCAGTTTAGTAGCTAGAGTAACATACAGCAAGTCACAGTGCTTCCTCGAATCAAATTGCTTCCAAATCCAACTCAACCGACTCCCGGCGCTTGATCAATATATCCGTGACTGGGCTAGACTTGGCAATCATCCCCCTTGTATCAGGCTTAGTCTCTGTGTCAGGGCACAACTTCCAATCATACTTGACCAAGATGTGGCAAAGCGCTACTTTGATCTCATTTGCAGCAAAGAAGCGCCCCGGGCAGGAGTGTTGGCCATGGCCGAAGCCCATATGGTTTGAGCCAGTTGATACGAGCTGTGCCCCATGGTCTTTACCGGCTTCAGAGCGCATGTCGTAGAAACGGTAGGGGTTGTAGACATCGGGGTTTTCGTAGATCTTGGGATCATCGAGGCGTCTGTTGTCGACGTTGAGGCGTGTCCCCTTTTTGAGGGCTAGTCAAAGGGTTAGTCAGAAATGCCGGTGGGATGGAGGATTGACTGACTCAGACCGCTGGAGAGCGTGATGTCTTCGGTTACGTAGCGACGCATGGTAACTGTATTACGACTGTCAGTGGTAGTTGGAGGAATGAGGGAAAGAAGTTCGTACCTATGCTACCAGGCTTCATACGCTGAGATTCCTTGATGGCACTGTCAAGGAGTTTCATCTTGAAAAGCGTTGTCTTCTTCCATCCCTCTTCACGCAGAAGTTGAACAACTTCCTGTCTAAGAGGCTCGATATACTCTGGGTGACGACCAAGGTCAATCATCGTTTGCTGGAGGAGGTCATACGTGGTATGAATGGCCAGAAGGGAGAGCGTAAGCTGGAAGATCACCGGGTCAAACGAGGCCCCTGTGCCTGCAGCTTCTGCCTCCTGTTCCGACCAGTCAATGGCGTCGTGGAACACAGGCAGAGGCTGGCCAGCCGCGAGTGCAGCTCGTCGAAGCTCACGACGGCGCTCAATCAGGGGCGTAATGATACCGATTGCATCCTTGCGCTCCTGACGAAGCTTTCTGCACTCGGGGAGGAACCAATGGGCGAGAGGACGGATCGATCGAGGAAACATTCGGAGGTTGGTGGACGCAGTGTAGAAGTTGGTGGTGTATGTCTTTGTGATCTTCAGCCAAGCTTCGTTGCGGCATAGTTGGTCGCCGAGGTAGATTCTGGATGAGATGCGGGCGATGATGTCTAGAATTGCTGGCTTGAGGCGTATCGCTCGCCATTCTGTGTTCGTGGTGGGTTAGCGAAAGCTCTTGGCTGATGTGCATCAGAAAGTGACTTACCTGTTGTCTCCCCAAAGTTGAGCGACACTGCGAGGGTCGACTCTTTAGACAGAGGTTCTATGACAGCGGCTTCTAGTTGTCAGTGTGTGGTCCTCACCCGCTAGAGATGAAAGGTCTCACAAAGATGCTTGGTCAACTGCTTTCGGGCAACCTTCTGTATGAGCTGGTCTTCACGACCGACCAGGGCAACAGTCTCGAATCCAGGTATTCCAGCATGATTATCCTGTGGCACGAGATTTCATCTTCAGCGCTCCAGAAATCCAAGGTGTTGTTGGGGGTACTTACCTGCATCGCCGCCTTGGAGAAGCTCAATCTAGGGTCATTTCGAATCTCATCTGCAAAGTCCGGAGGGAGAATGAGAACCTCACCCCAGTCCGTAATCAAGCGAAATGGCTCATTAGGGAACAAGCTCCTCGCTTTGGCGAGAATCTCTCTGCTAAGCCTGACGAAACTCCTCTGTGGACAAAGTCAGTTTCCGCTTGGTTGTCTCGTCAATAGATGGTCAGACCCTGGTTTTACCGGTGCCGAACAGTGAGTCGGGCGGGTTCGCAAGTGGCACCACTGAACCCTTGCGCAATTCTAGCCAAGAGAAGCGGATTGCCCATGGGACTAAAGTGAAGACGAATATGGCGATGTAGAAGGGCAAAAGTTGGCTACCAGCATAGTTGGTGATCATATTGAGGATGCTCATTTTGTTTGTGGTTGAAGAGGATGGTCAAGAAACGGAATCAAGCTTGATAGTCTGTGAGAGGAGGTTGTAATCTTAGCAAAAGACTGGGAGAAATGGATGGGCATCAAGAGGACCCTCAAGAGGAACACTGACGAGGGAAATCGACCACCGACTGCATGGAGTGACGTATAGCACGTCGGACATATGGCTCGAGACGCTATGACCTTCTCTGTATGCTTTGGAATCATGATTCGGACTTAAGAGAGACACGAAAGACACGCATTCAGCTTGCAACAACTGCCCTTCCTCAGATACAAACGGGTCAGGAGCAGAACCCGATGTGCCACGTATCAGACGATGGTGACACACAGACGTGCCGAAAACCAGGCGATTTCCAAGCTCGATCAAGACACATCAACGAACTCCTGCAGCCAGTTTTCAACAAGGACTAGGCCGCCAAATGACCATGCAGGTTGAAGTGCACTAGCCCCTGGTGTGCCAAACACAGCCTCCCAAGCTTGCTTGATAGAACTCGCTAGGAACAAATATCCGGAGAAACTTTAATTGTGGTGGAGACGCAGCGTCGATTTCCGCAACGGGGGGTAGAATGGCGGTGTTATGCCCGATTGAGGGTACATGATCTAAAACCTCGAGTCTTTGTCCCGTCGGTTGCTTTCCTTCGTAGCTGCATATTAGAAGACATGCACAACTCCGAAAAAGGAATTGGGTCTGAGAACAGGGGGAGCTGAAACAGGGAACTGAACAGGGTCATAGACGAATCAACGGTGTCGGGTGACAATTGTGCTAATTTGTAATTCTCGATATATCCAGGTTGAGACTAGCAGATGCGCCGTGTCAAAACGGGAATGAGTTCCAATATACAAAAGAGGAGTGCAGTATATGGTCGACACTTGTGCTTGGCCTATCGCTGTGCTCCCGTATATGCATACCACCCTCCCTCCATCTGGAGATATAAGGTTTGGGCTAAATGCAGCGTAGGCAAGGTTGCACTGGATGCAACATATTCCGCACAGTTCTTCTCGCCTACCAGTATGAAGCTGATAAGCGATTATGACGTATTAAGATATCAATTAGTGAAATATACCGAGACAGATAAAACCTGCACAATTGGCGCGCTTAATAGACTATCGTTGCTATTCCGCTCATATGCATTTGGCACTTACAGTTCTGAACAGGCGTCAATTACACCCAACGATTAAGGCCTTGATCTTGATACGAGGAAGCCAATGGCCTGTTTCGTTTGGCCGGTCATGTATGCACGGACTCTAGAAGCGCTATGCTGCCGGCCCATCCCAGGGTCACATAGACCTGTCACAGAATGATCGCCGCCTTCCGTCGCTTAAGAGGATCTAGACCGACACAGCACTCTAATTAGACAGGGTAGCGGCTGCATAAGTCACCCTAGACAGGGTCATTGGAGGAGACTTGCCGTCACAGCCATTGAATCCGATAATGTGTCAAATGCGTTCATTCATAGGTAGCTAAGTACAATTTGAACCCCCGCTCTTAGATCCTAGGCAACAGTGAGGGCAATGAGTATTTTGCCCGTGTGTGTTTTTTTGGTGTTCTTTACCTTTGTGGCCTTGAGGCTGAAGCCTCTTTTTGACCCCTCAACCCTATCACAGAACCCCCACTCATTCCAGCCCCGGCAATCAAATCACAACCTCCTCCTTTCTTCGGCGGACAGATAACTTTGCAGTTGGGCTGGCGTTCATGTTGAGGCCATACTTCCTCGGTTCCATGCTCGACCCCTCAACCGGCTTAAAGTCATACTTGAGCAGGATATGAGACAGTGCAATCTTGATCTCCTCAGACGCAAAGAACCGGCCGGGACAGGCATGAAGCCCGTACCCGAAACCCATGTGATCCGGAGTGGCACTCACAAGCTGTGCTTTGCTCTCCTTGCCCGGCTCGCGCCGCATGTTGTAGAAGCGGTATCCATCGAACTTCAGGGGATCCTTGTAGTGCTCTGGATCCCAGTGCTGGTGGGCTGATACAAGCGTGAGTTTGTTCTTGGGGAGGATGACGCCATCGGATAGCTTGACGTTGTGGGTTGTGAATCGGCGCATGCTTGCTAGTACTGTCTGTTAGTGCGTGCTAGCAGCCCAACTTAGGGCCTGGGTACGTACCAATGGCTATGGGCTTCAGCCGTTGACTCTCTTTCAAGACGCTGTCCATGAGCTTCAGATTGTACAGCGAGTTCTTTGACCATCCCTGTTTTCCCAACACAGAAATGATCTCCTCGCGTAAAGGCTCAACAAGCTCCGGGTTCTGCGCAATGTCAAACATGACCTGCGTGAAGAAATCAGTAGTACTATGCAAAGCAGCCACGGAGAGCGAGAGCTGGGCACAAGCAGGGTCATACGCAGCGCCCTTCTCGCGCGCAAGGTCATCCAGCCACTCAACTGCATCGTTGTAGGTGACTTTCTCCCCAGTTCTCTCCGCTTCAGCCTTCTCTGCGCGTCTCCGCTCAAGAAGCGGGTTGATCAGATCCCTTGCTTCTTGGACGAGCGCTCGAGACTGTGTGCAGTGCGGCATAAACCACTGGACTACGGGCCGGAGCCACGCTGGCCAGAGACGCAGTTCTTCTACTGCTCTGAAGGCGATGACGGCGTAGGTAGATGTGATTCGAAGCCACTGGGGGTTTCGACACATTTCCTTGCCGAGGAATACTCGAGAGGTGATGCGGGCCATGAGTTTCATGTTTGCGTCTTTGGCGGTAATATCGTGCCATTCTGCGAGACTGATTTAGTCCTTGGCTCGCTTACAAGCAACGCATGGATCATACCTGGACTGTCTGTGTACACATCTTTCAACACCAAGGCACACTCTTCAGAGACTGCTCCCGTCACTAGAGTCAACTGATGAGTCAATTGATGTCGCGCGACGAGCTTCATGATGTGGCTCTCGTTGGTACCCTCCCTGAAACCCTCAAAGCCCGGAAGGTGAGCATAAAACCACTATTCCCAACTGTCAGCTACTTTCCCCAATCATGAATTATGAGCTCCCCACCTTGAACGCTGCCATTGTGAAGCTAAGCTTTTCATTATTGCGAACCTCGTAGGCATATTTTGGCGGCAGGATGTGCAGCTCGCCAACATCACCCATGATGCGAAATGGCTTGTCAGGGCTCATCTCAAGGCCCTTTTCTAGGAGCTGCCGAGCCCCAAAGGTAAAGTCCCTCTTGGCGCGGACGTTGGAGAGTTCGCCAAACTTTCTACCGTTGACCATGATCAATGGCTGAGGTTTAAGCCATTGAATGCATAACAGAACGGCACAAGTTCCCAAGATGAGACATGATAATATGAGTGGTTTCTCACTAATTGACTTCAGGACGCTATGAGAGTGGTCCTTGTAGAACTCAAAGTAGTAAGAAGAAGAATGGTTCGTCATTTTGTGACAACAATAGAATGCAAAAGATGTTAAGACTGGTGATAAGTGTATGTTCAACAGCAGAGGGTTATTATTAAGGTCTAGGGGACTACTATACGGAGTCTATAAACTGTATATGAATCGTTGCTGAATCCACCTCGCCCTTCCGCCTTGGCACCATTGTTCTCGAGGACAAAGCACAGGCCTGCGTGCCGCATACCGGAATAGTATTCCCAAGATCTAAGAGATACTCCGTGTGTCTCGATCACCAACTCCACGATCTAGGCCCTTTTCAAATGCCGTGTCTTGGCGTTATCGGGGGTCGGCGCTAACGTATCGGACTCGCACAGACGGCCGATGCAGCTACCGTGACATTCATGCATACACCTTCCTGTGATAGCTCCCTGGGGACTTATCAATCATAGGATCATGAGCAACGGACGCCGGATGTCTCAGCCTAGTGAAGCCTCAAAGGCGAGGGTGTATAGGCACCAAGGAACATTCTTGCGCTTGAGCAGGGGGGTAAAGTTTTGTTGGGAACTTTTGGAGGCCTGTGGAGAAACATGATACGCGTGGGAAGTGGCAGCGGTTCTGATGGTCCGAAACGCCTGAATTGCGCGGTTTGTTCAAAGGGGATATTCATACCGATGCACATCTGTGAAATGGTTGTTGACGATTGCTATTTGTGGCTGCGTGCGCAAAGACCTTTTGCAACCAATCGATTACTTCTTCAAGGAAACTATCCTGCGCAAGGTTATCTATGACGGTCAGGAGAGGAGACCAAGACTTGGTCGAGTGTCAATGAGTCGAAGTCATAGCAATAGAGTAAACTCATAGCCCACAATCTTTCCCATTGACTCTAGTCAACTTCCTTCACAACTTCTGTTGCATCCCATTTATCCTCAACATAACACGATGAATAAGTCTTACAGCATGAACAATACCAGCCATGAGACGCTGTTCCAGCAGCTCGTCTTGGGTCTTGACAAGATACCACTGATGGACGTTCACTGGTTGGTCTACGTGGCTTCTGGCGCTTGGTTATGCTCTTATGTCATCCATGTCCTATCGTCCTCCTCTACAGTCAAAGTGCCTGTTGTAGGATACCGCAGCGCCTTTGAGCCTACATGGCTTCTCCGTTTGCGCTTTGTCTTGGAAGGGGGATCTATCATCAGCCAAGGCTACAACAAAGTAAGCGATCCCTCCTACAGCCACGTAACCATGTCTCATCTATGGTATAGTTCAAAGACACCATCTTTCAGGTGCGAAAGCTTGGTACCGACATCATCATCATCCCCCCAAATTACATTGATGAAGTGAGAAAGCTGTCCCAAGACAAGACTCGCTCGGTAGAGCCCTTCATCAATGACTTTGCGGGACAGTATACACGGGGCATGGTGTTTCTACAAAGTGATTTGCAGAACCGTGTTATTCAGCAGCGGTTGACGCCAAAACTCGTGGCATTGACAAAGGTGATGAAGGAGGAACTTGACTATGCATTAATAAAAGAGATGCCTGACATGAAAGGTGAGGTTTTCTCGGTCCTTTAAACTGGATCAATAAATGCTGATGATTCTCAGATGAGGAATGGATTGAAGTTGACATTTCGTCAATCATGGTCAGGCTCATATCACGCATCTCAGCCAGAGTGTTCCTCGGTCCAGAGCACTGTCGCAACCAAGAATGGTTGACGACCACAGCAGAGTATAGTGAGAGCCTGTTCATAACCGGCTTTATTCTCCGAGTTGTGCCCCATATACTAAGACCATTCGTAGCTCCGTTGCTACCCTCTTACAGAACACTACTTCGCAACGTCTCATCAGGTCGAAGAGTTATTGGAGACATTGTTCGCTCCCAGCAAGGTGATGGCAACGAGGATATCCTGTCATGGATGAGGGATGCTGCGACAGGGGAGGAGAAACAGATTGACAACATTGCCCAGCGGATGCTTATCCTGAGTCTCGCGTCTATTCACACCACCGCAATGACGATGACTCATGCTATGTATGACTTGTGTGCTCACCCTGAGTATATCGAGCCTCTTAGAGATGAGGTCAAAGGCGTCGTTGGCGCTAGTGGTTGGGACAAGACGGCGTTGAATCGACTTCACAAACTCGACAGTTTTCTCAAAGAGTCCCAACGTTTCAACCCCGTGTTTCTCTGTAGGTCCTTTCTCCATCTTGAGCTCTTCTGGCACCTGACTGAAACCTTCAGTAACGTTCAATCGCATCTACCACCAACCCATGACACTCTCAGACGGCACCAAACTCCCGTCAGGCACTCGCATTGCGGTTCCCTCTCACGCGATGCTTCAGGACTCAGCACATGTCCCAGGCCCGGCCCCAGCAACCGAGTTTGATGGATTTAGATACTCAAAGATCCGCTCAGACTCAAACTATGCACAGAAATATCTCTTCTCCATGACTGATTCCAGTAACATGGCGTTTGGGTACGGGAAGTATGCTTGCCCGGGGCGGTTCTATGCATCTAATGAGATGAAACTGACTTTGGCGATCCTCCTATTACAATTTGAGTTCAAGCTGCCAGATGGGAAAGGAAGACCGCGGAATATCACTATTGATAGTGACATGATACCCGATCCGAGAGCCAGGCTGTGCGTCAGGAAGCGGTCACTGAGAGATGAATGATAAACAGTATCATAGATATGATTGAGATACTTTGCGTTTCCTAGTTTGTGATTCCAAATTGACACTTATTATCAAAACTCGTTCCAGAATGCTTCAAAGTGACATCCGGGGAGTTTAGGATCAAGTCTACAAACTTTGCGGTGAGCAATATTCCTCCTAGGTTTCTTGACATGTCTATCTTGAGTCAAACTCAATCGCACATTTTCATTACTGAGTAACATCCCAATTATTCTGTGACTTGAATCTCATTATCAGAGAAGAGAATTGCAAGAGTAAGAGAAATCGTTAAGACATTCTTAGTCCGGGGACACGGTTGACCCTGAATCGTGGCTATTACAAAGCGCCGCGGAGGGTTTAACAGTACACCCTTGCAATCTCGAATGAATCCACACTCATGAATCATCACTTTCGAGTCAACTCCCCCTTCATGGAAAATAGTTCGAAGGTTCTGCATGCGTGGCGTTGCTCATGTGCCGAGGTCAAGATAAACCAAGAAACCCCTTCTCGGGCATTCCTAATACTCACTATGCATAAGCTTGGCATTCATAGTTACTCCGGCGATCTGGGCCGGCCCCTTGTAGTAGTGAACCTTGAAAAGAGGGGGTCTTGCGTCGCAATCTGTAAGGTTACATGCATATGCCATGGGTACACCCAGGGGTCGGAATTGCAACCACACGGCTAGCTATCAACATGGCGCTTGTACAACCATATAAGCGACACGTCAAATAATTCAGTCTGTCGGCAGACTACATCGCCTCATTTTCGGCTTTCAGATAACACACTCAAATGAGGCCTGACGAAGTTCCGTGCCGAACAAGCGGAAGATATTAGCCGGTAGGTGTTTGTCAGCTGATAAAGGTCGTGGTACTGGTAGCGTAGCAAATAGCTTGTATTGATAGCTTAGGCAAAGGAGTATACATTTAAAGTGCTTCAATGGCCTTGGAGTCAGATGCGAGATATCAGCGTTGCATTCTTTCACAACGTGCATCTTCTTGCACTACCATTTGTTAATTTTCTCTCAAATCAAATTTACCCTATCACCATCATCAACCTTGTCACGATGCCTCATAAAGATACTCCCCTTGAATCGCCAGTTGTCAAAAATACCACCGCTACGATAGCCTACCATAGCGGACCGGCTCTTCCAACCTCCCCAATCGCTGGTGTCACTACGCTCCAAGACTGCACCCAGCAGGTCGTGGCAGTGACTGATATCCGCCCCTCAGTCTCGTCCTTTAGCCTAGACGGTAACGGCTTCCAAGTGGTCAAACATGTCTCGGCGGTAGGCTCTCCGCCGTATGATCACTCGTCGTGGACAGACCCAGTCGTTCGCAAGGAAGTGTATGATCCTGAAATCATTGAACTGGCAAAGTCTCTCACTGGAGCCAAGAAGGTCATGATTCTACTTGCTTCCTCTCGGAACGTTCCGTTCAAGGAGCCAGAGCTCGCCCCTCCCTACCCTATGCCCTCCAAGTCGAATAGCGGCTCTAAAGAAGAGGTAGCCAAACCAACTGATGAGCTCCCTACTACGAGGGCCAAAGGCTTTCAGAAAGGAGAGGAGGAAGGCCCAGTGCGAAAGCCTCATAAGGACTGGGGTCCAGCCGGTGCTTGGAATACTCTCCGGAACTGGAGCCAAGAGCTCATTGACGAGGCCGGTGATATCATCAAGGCCGGCGATGAGGCTGCAAAACTGCCAGGGGGCAGAGCAAAGAACTACCAAGGCAGACGATGGGCCCTGTATACTACCTGGCGTCCACTGAAACCTGTCAAGCGGGATCCCATGGCCTATGTAGACTACTGGACAGCTGATGAGGTAGACGGCGTGAGCTTCTGGCGTAACCCGCCGGGGGTGCATGGGACATTTGAGTCGGATGTACTACTGACCAAGGCTAATCCAAAGCATAAGTGGTACTGGATCAGTGACCAGACTCCGGATGAGGTTCTCCTCATGAAGATCATGGACACCGAGAGTGAGAAGGAGGGGAGTGACATCGCGGGAGGGGTTCACCACTGTTCGTTTCATCTGCCCGGAACTGAGAAGGAAGAAGTGAGAGAGAGCATTGAGACCAAGTTCATTGCATTCTGGTAGTGGCTGTTTCTCTATGTAATTATTATCTCCTAATTAACTCTATGAGGTGACTGTGAGTTCAATTGTTAATTACTATAAGACGCGGATGCCTCATGCCATGCGATAATATTTTATTTCAATTACATACTCCTCTGAATCTTCCTATGTTCCAGGTGCTGACTCACGAATCAGCCTCTTCCGTTTTCCCCTGACATATCGGCGAGCCTCATCCCACTTGAAACAGTATCGCTACTCCAAATGCGTTCCTCACCATCATCAGTGACCGAAGCATCTGGCACCGAGCTCGGACTCAAGTCGACAGTACGTTCTGGTCTTTCGGCAATACTACTCCTACCAAGAATGAATCGACCGAACCATGGTAGAAACTTGAAGAGCTGGAAGTGGATTAGATCCTTCTTCGGCTGGTTGAAGACTGATCCTAGAGATTCAAGAGGTACGCCGCTGGTTTCCTCCATCAGAAGAAAGATGAGAACAAAGGCAACGACGTTCAAGGCAGCAAACACTCCAAATATTCCCCCAAACTTGATACCAGCGACTAGTAGGGGTTGCACCCGTGCCAGGAAACCAGCAAATAGAAGATTGATGGATGTTGCAAGCGACGCGCCCTGTTCTAAATGTTGGTTATCTGTCTTCGTTCACAACACAAAGCCAACTTACAGTGTCACGAAAGGCCAAAGGAAAGCTTTCTGCAGCTAGAAGGGGTATACCAAAAGATATGTGTATTAGTGTTGTGACCGACCTTGGTGTTGCGCAATCGCTGCAACGAGGCATATGCCTTCTTAAGACTATACTTTCTCGACCCTGGCATCAAGTAGTAGCGGAATGACTCGGGGCATTCGGCGACAGTATACATCAGCATAAGCGCAAACACTGCTGGAGACACCAGAATCAAACGGAGCTTTAGATTTTTGTCGAAAATCTGGTTCAAACAAATATTGACAATAAAAGACATCATGATGCCAAAAGAGACCCTAACAAGTAAGCCTCTCAGTCATCATATCAGCGAGATGTTGGAGAGGTTAGACCCACCATAGCTGCCATAACAGAACTGAAGAGCCTCTCCACGAGCCAACTGCCGTTCCCGCTGCGAGGATGGGGGTGCTAGTAGCCTTCAAGCCCATGTCGACACCGCCGATTAGTCTGATGCTCCCAAGAGACAGCCACGCATTGTCATTGAGTGTAATGCAAGCCGAGCCAACGGATGCCACAAAGATGAGGAATGAGGCCACAATGATGGCGCCACGGCGACCGAACAGTGAACTCATCAGTGCAGCCAGTGGACAACCTCTGTTGCTGTCAGCTACCAAGACATGACTTGCGAGAGAACTCTACCTACATAACAGCAGCGCTGAATTAAACAGCTGCGTTGGCATAAGCGAACTGGGAGTTGACAGTATGCTTCCGAGATTTAAGCCACTGATCAGCAAACAGATTTGCACCGTTCTGACTACTCTGTACAAAGCCCTGGAGAAAGGCACTCAGGCTGACAGTGAAGATGACCATCCACATCCCGTTCTCAGAGAACGAATGGTCAATCTCGTTTATCAGAGCGCGTTTCTCGGCGGCATTGAGGGGTATGATGGTGTCTGTAGTGCTGCCGCTATCTGGGCTGCCCTTTCGAACCGCGTCGCGGATGGCATTCTCGATGTTGTCCTTTTTCTGCCACGCCGCGGCTGCATCTTAGACTTCTCGCTCGGTGGGATAAGATCGCAGGCTGGTTAGAATTTGAGAAGTATCTTGATAGAACTTCCAGACATCCGTGTGGAGCTCTCTCTCCGTCATGCTAGCTACTACAGCCAGTGAAGGTCAGTCCAAGAACCGTAATGAGATGAGCAATGGCCATTTCTACTAAGGGGTCCGTTTGGAAGATGGGAGCCAGGACTTAACGCCCTTCCTCATGGCATGTTCTAAGCTCAAAGACGTTGCGGTGAAGTTTCTTCTCGCCAAGGCTGCGAAGGCTGATGCGACTGATCGTACGGGCAAGGCAGGTCTTCAACTGTACCAAAGTTCGAATTTTCAAGGAAGACGCGTCGCAAAGCTTCTTCTCGGAAACCTAAGGGCCGAGGCCCTGGATGTCAATGCCCATGATCAATTTGGCATGACTACGGCACACACAGCTGCTCGAGTTGGAGATGTGAAATGCTGGAGTACCTCTTCCTAGGTCAACATGGCAAAAGAGTTGCCGGCGCAAACGCGTAGCAAAAGGATGGATCGACGCCATTAATGGTCGCCCTGAAATCTAACATAGCCAACAAGAAACAAGTCATCGATGTGCTATCGAGATGTAGCGACTTGAGCATCAAGAACAAGAACGGCGAAGATGCGAAGGAAGTGGCTACGAAACATAGCCCAAAAGACGTTCGTAAGCACTTGCTCACTCGCATGGATCAAGACAGCACAAGGTCTCGGCGGATAAGCGAATCTACAACAGTTGTCTCGGGGATATCAGTACAAATGTGCGAGTAGTCATGCAGTGGTTGTAGGCGACACTGTCCTCTATTGACCTTTAAGTTCAAAACCTTTATGACTTATTTAATGAAGCTTTATTTAACTGAAAACTTAATCCTAATTACAATTAAATCTCTAATAGATAAGCTTTTCTGCTTAATGCTATTAATCTATTTAACTTTTCCTTTTAGCTTATAACTCTTTAAATAGTATAGTTATTATTAAAGATAATAAATATTTATTTTCTTTTATAAATCTATTATAGTATATATTTAGGCTAGATTATATAGTACTTTATTAATTACTACTGTTTTATTATTTAATAGCCTTTTTAATTTATATTAAAGAATATCTTTTTAATATTATAAATTATTATAATATTACTTATAGATATTAAATATAAAGTAACTAAAGCTTATAAAGATAATATTTTTAATATTACCTTTTTAAATTTCCTTATAAAGCCTTTTATGTGACGGTGGTGGTTTTAAATAGAGAAACTAGTCTATATTAGGTTTATATTTGCAGATAATATAGGGCGTGATGCTAAGCTTATAAAGTGTTATGTCTCTTAATAATTAAGTAATATATATTAGGCTTATTAATATAAAGATGCTTTATTAATAGCTAGTAAGCTAAGTTTTATTTACTGCTAAATAAATGTATCTATATATATTTAGTGTAGTTATAGGGGAGTATCGTTAAGTGAAGTTGTTGTCAGTTCTGGGGTGATGCGGTTCTAGATTGCTATCGGTTCTGTAAGTATCGGTCCTAGCTTAATTAGTAGTTATGGAAGAATTTGTGGAGTATACGTGACGTAAGTGCTGTAATTATAATACGATCTCCCCTTTTTACTAGTCTTGCCCTTAAGGCCTGTTATCCGATTAATACTGTTTCCTTTTTGGTAAGTCGTAATTTCAACTTTTTATTATTATGTCTTATAATATCTAATTATATATTTAAGCAGTTATCTCATAAGGATTGTAAAATTTAAACTCTTACACTTGCTGTTAAGTTTTTAAACAAACAGGCCGATATACCCTGCATTTAGTGCTTCCATTTAGGTAAAAGCGATAAATGCTTTATATCTGCTAATTCTACTTGTTATAGTAAGTGTATTTAGGCTAAGAAGTCTTATAATGGTATCTATATGGCTTTTTCTTATGTGTATTTATTCCTTCTTTCTTTCCCTTATTAACCCTCCTTCTAGTTATAACGTTAATAAAGCAGGAGAAAAAACTTAAGAACAATAAAAATTAAGTAAATAAGGATCTTCTTAAGCTTCATAAGGAGATAGCCGCATTACAGTCTTGTTTGGCTCTTGCCGCTAGTCGTTTATTACGGATTTATAAGATTTATATTTATATAAAGGAGAAACGTTCTAAGGCTACCCATCATGGTCTTCAGGATACTAATTAGGATATAATCTTGTCTGGTCTAGATGCGCATGAAGATGCGCTAATTCGTAATCTCTAGGTTGATTATATTCCTAATGATGTTGATTGGTTGGCGTTGGGGTTAGGTGATAAGTTTTTTAATGCTTTCCTATTATTTGATCCTTCTGCTTCTTCTGGTGTTGTTAATAAAAATTCTTTAGGAGTCATTAGGTATTAATAAGGTGTTTTGGTGGTTCTTATGTGTTTTCGCTTTCTAGGTAGTTTTTCTACTTAATAAGGTATTCTGTTTTCTTGTTGATTGTCTTTATCTCCTTTATTGCTTCTATTTTGTAGCTCTCTGGTCCTTCTACTTCTGTAGGTTTGTTATGCATTCTGATATGGATTGTATCTGCTGCTGACTTAAGCAGTAAAATGTGAAAGACAGGATGGATCCTAACCTTTAGTGGTAGGTCTAGTTTATAGTTATTCTTTAAGACCTTTTTGATAATCTTATATAGTCTAATATATTTAAAGTCAAGTTTGTAATTTAGTCATTTAATGGTAATGTTTTTTGTGGATAGGTAAACCATATCCCCCTCCGAAAAGGTAGGTCCCTCTACCTTCTTAGGGTTATAGTATCGTTACATCTGTTTTCTAATAAACTTAAGTTCTATCTGAAGTTTATTATATAGGTTCTTTATATCATCACTCTTAATTATTACTGCTAGGTTAATTATTTTAGGCTTATATAGGTCTCTATAGGCTTTTGGTGTAAATCTAAAATTAGTATATACTGGTATAAGCTTTATACTCTTATTATAGGCAGTGTTATATGCTAACTGAGCGCATAATAGCTTCTTAATCTAGTTGTTTTATTCGTAATTGACATAATACCGTAGGTACTGTTCTAGCACTTGATTTATTCGTTCTGTTTATCTATCTACTTAGGCTCTAAATGCAGTTATTAACTTATAGTTTAGCTCTAGTAGTGCTGCAAGTGTATTCTAAAACCTTAATGTAAGTATTAGTCCTCTATCTGAGAGGATCTCAGTTAGTAATCTGTATGTGCTGACAATATATCTATAGATAATATATGCAAGCTCTTTTGCATTTATATCTTCTCTATAAGGTAGGTAGTATGAGAACTTAGTGAGGCGATTTATAATAACTATAATGCTATTATAGAAGATTCTGGTTAAGGGTTCTTTGGATAGCGGTAGCTTTATAATAAAGTCTATTATGATTAAGTCTTACAGTTACTATACTATAGGCAGTAGTTGAAGTTCTCTATAAGGTTTATGTCATTAAGCCTTTATTTTTGCGTAAAGGTTGTATTATCTGATAACCTTTTCTACTGTTATTTGTTGTATCTTATATTTATGTTATAGGAGTCATTTAAGAGTCTTTATTACTCTCTGGTGTTTATATATAGGATGTTTGTAGAATTTTTATATAAACTCTTCTAGTTCCTTTAGGATTTCCTTAGTCATTTTAGCTTCCATCCATCCTAAGGTTTGCATTTATTAGGTAAAGATATATTTTCCCTTTTTATTCTTTTCTAATACTTGTTTATTTGCTTTTATAGTGCCAGTATTATAGTCTAGTTATCAACTAATTGTATCTGCTTTTCTATTTTCTATCTCTTTTCTGTGGATAATTATAAAGTCAAATTTACATAAATATTCTATATAGTGTAGTTATCGTTAATTAAGTTTATAAGTAGTTATAAAGTACAAGATATTCTGGTAATCTATATATACCTTAACTTAATGTTTGCTTTCTATAAGATAATATCTAAATTCCTTAAAACAGTTAATAATCACTAAGAACTCTTTATTGTAGATTAGGTAGTAAAGTTCTACATTATATAACTTATGTAAGTAGAATGCAATAGGATATAATTTTCCTATGTCATCTTGTTAACCGATTTATCCTCCTAAGGTATAGTTAGATAAGTCTGTCTCTAGTTCGATTTCTCTTTTTAGGTCGAATATAATTAAGACTGGTTCGCTAAGGATGGCTTCTTTAAGCTATTTGAAAGCTTCTTATGCCTTATCGTTCTATATAAACGTTCGATCTTTCTTTATTAGCTCTATTAGTAGGTTAGCAATCCTGTTGAAGTTTTTAATGAATTTTTGGTAGTAGTTTATAAATCCTAGGAAGGCTTGTGTTTCCTTAACGTTCTTTAGGACCTTCTAGTCTGCTACTACTAAGATCTTTTTTTATTCTATCTGGATTTCTTTAGGCGTAATAGTATGTCCTAAAAAGTCTACCTTCTTAATGTAAAAGAAGCTTTTCTTTGGTTTAACTAATAGTTTGGTATCTTATAGTGCTTTTAAGACCTTATAGATATGCTCCTTATGTTCTTCTTTGTTATTTGAGAAGATTAGGATATTATTTAGGTAGTATATAATAAAGATGTTAAGGTATTGTTAAAGTATACTGTTAATTATCTGTTGAAACGTTATGGGTGCGTTAGTAAGACTAAAAGGCATGATTATATACTTATAGAGTCTTAATCTAGTTTTAAATGCCGTTTTCTATTTATCTCTTTCTCTAATACAGATAAGGTTATACGCTCCTTTTAGGTCTAGAGCCATAAAGATCTGTTTACCTTATAGCCAATCCTTAAGTTCTGTGATAAGCGGAAGTGGGGTTTGGTCCTTAATAGTGCATACATTTAACGGTCAGTAGTCAATTACTGGCCGATCCTTTCCATTCTTCTTAGGTATAAAGAATATTACTAAGGCTAATAATAAATTAGATACCTTGATGTAGCCTTTCCTTAGTATTTTGTCAATATATTCCTTTTGAACTTATAGTTCTCTCTGATTTAGTAAGTATAGCTTCTATAATAGTAGCTTATTGTCTATTAGATTGATTTCATGATCCCACTTGCTGTGTTCCGGGATTCCTGTCTCTAAGTCTTTACTAAATAATTTGTTATATATTTGGTATTCTTTTGGGATATTCTTAAGTCGGTCCTGTTCTAACTCTTTCTTTATTTCTTCCTCCTTTTAAGGATCCTCTTTTTATAGGATGCTAAGGATTTCTGTTTTATATTTTGTGCCCTTTTTGTGCTTGTGTCGTGCTCCTTTTGGAGGCGGCAATTGATTGGTTTTGCCCTTATCACTGCCTTCCTTCTTGGTTAGTGTTTAAGATCTCTTATTGCTTTTTATAATTGTTCTATTATTGCTATAAGAGTCACTTAGGAATATGACTTGGCCGGTCTTTTAGTTAATATGTAGATTTTGTTGTTTTAGCCAGTTTATGCCTAGGATGATATCTATCTCCTCTCCTAAAGGTATGATATTAAAACTAATTCCCTAATTCTTTCCTTTAATAAGGACCTTAAAGTGATTAATTTCTTAGTCGATAATACCGTTATTATAATTAAAGAACTATCCTTTTGCATTTATAAGGCAATAGGTCTATTTCTTCTTCCTCTATAGCAGTTTTAGCCTTGTGACTATTTTTAGGTTGATAAAGTTCTTCTTTACTTTACTGTCGATCTAAGCGTTTAGCTATCTCCTCTTGATCCGAGCTTGTAGCACTAGGCGATCGGGTCTATCGTCTTGTGTAGCTCCTAGAGCTCTTATAGGTTCAAGTCGTTCTCATCCTTGGCTCTCGCTCTTCTGTAGCTCTATCGTTACAGAAGGCATATCTCTTTTCTTAAGGCATCTTAGTAGGTTCATTTACAATCGCTATTATAGCAACCCTTACCATTAGTATAGTCATTAAGGAATTCGTTATTAAATATTTACTATCTATAACGGTCTTCTAGTTCTTTATACTATTCATTAACTATTTTTAGTCGTGACTTATATAGTTATAACTCTATTATCTGCTTCTTATGTAGGTAACCTATACTTCCCAGGTATAAGTTGTGGCATGCTTCCGGGTCTATGCATCCTTTAATGTGTTCAGCTTCGCTAAGTGCAATGCATTCCTTTATAAGTTCTATTCTATATCTGCTATACTCTCTCTAGACTTCTTTCTATTCTCAAGTAAGCTTCTTTCTGTTGTTGCGAGGCGTATTGAAGAATTCCTTTAATTCTTCTAGTGTTTTATCTTGCATTTCTAATTGCCTCAATACTTCTTTCGATCCTTCTGAGCTGGTGTTATCAACAGACCATTTGTTGCTATTGTCTGCTTGTTATCGATTAAATTCTTCTTCTGTTAGGGTAATATCTTGGATCATTTATTAGAGTTCTGCTCGTATATTTTTATCTTTTTGAATTTCTCTGTAATAGGCCATATGAAATTGGAGTTCCAGTACTTCTAGGTTCTCGTATTACGTGCTTAGTAGGTATCCCTCTGTTTCCTCCTTCCGATATAGCTTGTTATTAGATATTCCTGGAATCATAATAGGAAAGCAGTTATTATCTTCTTTTTCCTATCTGTGCTTTATACACTAATAGTATCTGCAAGATACCTATAATAGTTTATCATGTTCTGGATGAGTGGGTAACGTTATTATGCAGTCTTTAGGGTTGAATTCTAGTTCCTTATATAACGGATTTATAGCGTCTTCTATATAGTAGGCGCGAATATATACTATTAATAAATCGTCTATATTAATGTATTCTCTGGCGGTTTGAATGTATATTTCTTCCCTAGATTTCCAGATTCTTAATCCTTATTCGTTATATAAAGGTTTATAGGGCTGCTTCCACTTTTGTTTTAGTCGTTTATCTTCTTATCAGAGGTATAATGCGGTTATATATACTGCGCCTTCTCTATATCCTATACTTTAATCCCTTTATTATTTCTTTAAGCATAAATTGCTTTTTGCTATCCTTTTTGCTTTTATTACTACTTTAGTGGCTTAGATAGTAGTTCTGGTTAGGATTATGTTAATATATCGCGCAACTTCCTTCCCTTTTAAGGTACTTTATTGCCTTATCATTCCTAACATTTCTATTCTTATAATCTCTTCTCTTTCCTTCTTTTACCTTTGGTATAGCTTCTGCTATTTCTTTTATTCCTCTTTTCGTTTTACTAGGTCTTCTAAAACCTTCTTTTAGTATTCTCAGGCTTTTTGGTTATATAGCATCAGAATCTTTAGAGTGTTGCTATATTTTGTGTCTTCTTCCGTTAGAAATTCGTTTTGCAGTTCCTAAACGGAGCTTTACTAATATAGGTTCTATCCGTTTTATGGTATATTGTCTTTATATATGGCAGTCGTTTCTGCCATATCATATAGACCGCAGGTCATTCCCAACATCTAGGTTCATATAGCTATCTAGAGGTCCTATTCATTAATAGCTCCTAGTATCTGCTTACTGTAATTTAGGTCTCTAGGCTATCTTAGTTAAGAATATTTATTGGCGATATATCCAAACTGGTTGCAGTTGTAATATTTAACCTTAGATATGTTACGTGGTCTTTAACTGTTATCTCGTTAAGTGGCGCCTAGGGTTATAGGTCCTAGTTTAGTTCTATGCTGTGTATTAACTTGTCGTTTCTTGCCCTGGTTGGCATTCTATTACTTAATGTTCCATTAAGGGTTATATAACCCTCCATTCTTCTCGGCTTGTTTTTCTCGTTATCATTTAAATTATTAATTGTCAATTTCTACAGCAATATTGGCTAGTTTATTTAGATTCTTGGGTTTAGGTCTGACGTTTACCATAGCGTCCTTAACTTCTAATTTAAGTCCTAAATAAACTTATGCCATATGCGCTTCTTCGCCCCAGTTCAGCTTGGCTGCTTAGTAGCAGTATTTAGCTAAGTAGTCTGCTGCAGATTCTCATTATTTAAGTTATTAAATCTTTATTTCTGCCATTCGTTTTTTATCTATAACTCTAAAGGCGTTCTTAAGTTTATCCTTAAAGTGTTTATACTTATTGTAGATACGCTTTATTATTTCCTATCGTTTTTCCTTAGGGTTATTAATATAGTCGCAGATAATAGGTTCTATGAGTCGGAGTGCTTTATCTTTAAGGAATCTTATTCTATATCTAACCTTAAGTTCCTTAGTGATAAACTAAATAGGGTAGTATATTTAATAACTTTAAAGGCTAGTGAGAAAGCCCTAAAGCTTATCTGCATTGCTATTGAATAAATCTGGCTAATGGGGTTATAAGATCTCTCTGGGGTCCTTGCCAGTAACAGCGAGCGCCGCGGTGTGCTCGATATGCTCTTAATAGAGCTTCTAGCTCTTCTTAGCTTTAGCCTCAAGGGCTTTAGCGAGTCCGGTAAGTTCGGTCACCTTTTTCTCCAGCCCTTTAATTCAATTCTAGGAGATTCTGGCGTTCTCCTTAGAGTTATTTAGCAGTTTGTTATGCTGCTGGCTGAGGTAGGTAAATCTTCGCCTAAGCTTTATAACTTCCCCTTTATAGGTGGTTAGATAGGCCAGAGCGATTTCTTCTTCCTCTTTTTCGTTAGTTTCTATAGGGATATCCTCCATATTAGGGGGGGCTCCCTGCTGCGAAGTGTGCTGCGCATATCCTGCGTTAGAAGGTTAGACGGGAGTTATAGGTGCCATTGCGTTAGTATTGCTTAGCGTTATGCAGTACGGTCTGAATAAGAGCTATTAATATATAATAGTGGTGGTTTTAAACAGGGAAACTAGTCCATATTAGGTTTATATTTGCAGATAATATAGGGCGTAATGCTAAGCTTGCAAAGTATTATATCTCTTAATAATTAAGTAATACATATTAGGCTTATTAATATAAAGATACTTTATTAATAGCTAGTAAGCTAAGTTCTATCTACTGCTAAATGAATGTATCTATATATATTTAGTGTAGTTATAGGGGAGTATCGTTAAGTGAAGTTGTTATCAGTTCTGGGGCGATGCGGTCCTGGACTGCTGTTAGTCCTGTAAGTATTGGTCTTAGCTTGATTGGTGGTTATAGAAGAATTTATAGAGTATATATGATGTAAGCGCTGTAATTATAACATTTTATAGCTATTTTAACTATTAAGCTATAATTATAGCCTTTAAGGTAAGTTTATAATATTATAAGGTATAAAATATATTAAAAAATAAAAAGGTATTATAGACTATTAATTAATTAGCTATTATATTAATTTAATAAAAGTTATCTTAAAAGTATTATTTTAAGTTAATAAACTTATTTATATTAAGTAACTTACCTTTAGGTATTTTATATACTTTAAGTTTAATTATTTTTATAAATAAATAGTAGCTATTTATTTATATATCTTTAGAATTAATTATTAAAATATTTAGCTTTTAGCTAAAAGTAAGATTTTAGGTAATAGTAAAGGTAAGAAGTATTTTACCTAAATGTATTTTTTTAATGTTCTTTACCTTTATGGCCTTAAGGCTAAAGCCTCTTTTTAACCCCTCAAGCCTATCACAGTCCTCTATTAACGGACTGCAAGCTCAGTATAGGGGATTCGGCGTTTTCGCAGGATTGGAAAAGGTCACTGAGGGAGTACTTAAGTGATCAGTCTAGTATAGCAATGGGGAGTAGCTCAAGTATACGGCAGGCTCGATAAATGTTACTTATTTTTCTACTCTCATTTATGCAACAGTCAATAAAGTTGATGCACGTCGAATATTAATTGTAGCCATTACTATGACACTCACACCCTGGCCAAACTCAGGAAGCCATTTGAGGGGCGCTTTTGCTCCACATCGTGCTTTATCACATCAAACTAGTTAGTCGCGAGCTCCCCTACACCACTACCAAATCAATCCTGCATGGCATCAGAGGTCCGGTTATTAACCTCGCGTTTTAAGTTATTACGAAACCGAGCGCGAGCTGACAAACACGCGATAGTGCTTCTCCGAGGAGTATTTAGAGGCATGCAATTGGCCAGTGTGCCACAAAGACCAGGTTTTTGGTGTCGCTTTACATGCATGCTGTCATCGGGTATCCGGGTAATCGACACACGGGAATCCGTTGAGTGGCGTTTTTCGCTGACTGACTTCAGGCATTACAGTTGCAGAGATACAGGTTCCGGAACCAGACGGAGATTGTATAATGTTGATTGTTAATTCTTGTAAGCCACTATAGTATTTATATATTGCAGCACCGCTATACATCTCGAACATCTCAGCAGACATCATCTCCAGTATCCAACAACGTTACTAAGTTCTGTCTGCTGATTTAAGCTCTCAGCCACAAGTCTTAACTGCAAAAAATACATTTACACTTTACTGTTATCAGAAAATGGCATCATCCAATCTTCCATCAACAATGAAGGCCATCCTCCAGCCCGACAAGCACTCGCACAAACTAATCCTCGCATCTCAACAACCCGTCCCTATCCCCAGCCATCCTCAAGACGTCCTCGTCAAAGTCCACGCTACCTGTCCCTGCAAAGGTGAACTCGACTGGGCCCTCTGGGCACCCGAGTTCATCGGTGACAAGATCCCCATTCCCGGCCAAGACCTCGCAGGAACCGTTATCTCTGCCCCAGAAGACAGTGGTTTCAAACCCGGCGACGGGGTCTACGCTCGCATTGAAGCCAACCGCCCTGGTGCAGCTGCAGAATATGTTCTCGCGCGCGTCTCTGAGCTTGCGATCAGGCCCAAGAACTTGGCTTGGGCGGAAACTGCGGCGAGTCCTATTAGTGCACTTACTGCATATCAGGGATTGTTCAGCAGGGGAGGTTTGGATCCGGAGGCCCTTTCGGGTGATGAAGCTGCGCGAGAGAAGAACGGAAAGGTCCGAGTTCTTATCAGTGGTGCTGCGGGGGGAGTGGGTAGCTGGGCTGTACAGCTTGCTCGCCTAGCTGGAGTCAAGACCATCGCAGCTGTTGTTGGAACACAGAATATCGATTTCGTTCAACAGCTTGGCGCGACTGAGACCATCGACTACAAGAAGCACAGTATCGGAGAGTGGGTTGCCCAAGATCCCGCATCTCGACAATTCGACCTTGTTTTCGATTGTGTTGGCTTGCCTTCTCTGGCTCAGACGTGGTATGCAGTTCGAGAGGGAGGGACACTTGTCAGCGTCTGTGCAGTCCCTGAACAGAATCGTCCAGAAGATGTCAAGAAGGAGATCAATAGCATCTTCTTTGTCATTGACCCTATCGGCAAGGATCTAGAAGTCATCACAAAACTTCTGGAGGCTGGTCAGATTAAGCCGCACATTGATAGTGTGGTTGACTTGGAGGATTTTGAGGAGGCTTGGGAGAAGGTTGAGTCGGGTAGAACTAAGGGAAAGGTTGTCGTTATGGTGATGAAGGACGAATAGTATGGCGGCCATCGATATTGCATTTCATTGTGTACTTAGTTATAGATCTCTTCTCATAATATCTGTTTCCATCACCCAGAATGCCTCACCCAGTAAGCCTGAGGATTACACCATCCCTTGAGACCAACCTCTCCCCAATCCATGCCGATACCGCTCTGCTTATGTCCCCCAAACGGAACGTTCGGCGCCACCTCGAAATGTGTGTTGACCCAAACACTTCCCGCTTCCAACTGTTCAGCCATTCGTCGAGCACGAGCGACGTCTTTACTCCAGACAGACGCTCCAAGGCCATAGTCTGATGCATTGACCCGCGAGATCACATCGTTTTCGGACTGCCACTTCATAACAGGAACTATTGGACCAAACGGTTCAGTTTGCACGATTTCTGAGTCTTCGGTCGGGTTGTCGATCAGAACAGGTGGCATAAAGTACCCTTTTTCCGAAGTGGCAGCTGATGCGCTTCCAAAAGCACGCTTCCAACCTTGCTTATCGATCTGCTCATACAGACGCTGGAGCTTCTCGTACTGCATCTTATTCTGGATAGGTCCGAAGAAGGCTTCAGGGTCAGAGAAGTCGCCTGTTTTGAGTGCTTTTAAGAACTTGACTACTTCAGAAACAAATTTGTCGTAGATGCTTTCATGGACATAGATGCGCTTGATGTTCATGCAGATTTGGCCGCTGTGAACATAAGCCAGAAATGCGACCTATCGACTGGTTAGTAAACCTCTTGGCAGCAGGTAAGGTGTAGGGGAACATACCTTTCCAGCCACTGCGGGGATGTCAACATCTTCACAGATAATCGCAGCATCGTTGCCGCCCAACTCAAGAGTAACGCGCTTCAATGTGGCAGCACAAGCCGCCATGATCTTCTTACCCGTCGCAGTAGACCCCGTGAAGCTGACTTTGGCTACGCCAGGATGAGCAGTCAGCATAGGTCCAAGGTCATCCCCGCCGCTCAAAGCCTGGAATACGCCAGGAGGGAGGACTTTGGCTCCAATCTCGGCCAGCTTGAGAGCAGAGTATGGAGTGTATGGCGATGGCTTCCATATAAACGTGTTGCCAGCCAACATAGCAGGGTATGCTTTCCCAATGCCGAGCAACATGGGGAAGTTCCATGGAACGATGCCGACGCCGACGCCAAGCGGGACGTAGCGTACAACGGCTGTTCTCTGCGCATACTATCAGTCTCTCTTTTCCAATGATGAATGATCTGGGGGCTTACATCTTCATTATCCTCAGGCTTGTCCTCCCTGATCCTAAGCTTCGGAGTCTCTCGAACATGCTGCATGACAAGCATAAGCTCAAAGCCACCAGCCTGCGGAGGTTTACCAGCTTCACGGCCTAGAAGGTCAATGAACTCTTGCTTATGTGTCTCGATGGCATCTGCGAACTTGACGAGATAGCTGGCGCGCTCATCCCATGATAGCTTTCGCCATGCAGGGTATGCTGCTTTCGCAGCGCTTACAGTTCGATCAACGTCATCTTGGGTCGATACGGGTGACTCCCAGAGAGGTTCTTCTGTGCTAGGGCAGATACCATGTCGGGTTTCTGAAGTGGGGCTTAACTGGTTGTTTATGACGTTCTGGAAAGTCTTTGCAAAAAGTCAGAGAGTTGTGGTCTTACCTAGAGGGTTCTATACGCACCTGAAAGTCAACTTTCTGCTCATCGGGGAAACTCATGGTCACAAGTTGAGGTCAATGCAAGGTAACTGATGAGAAGCAGCAGTCATCGCTCAGCGAGCGACCATGTCGAATATTTATCCCTCAGACTCTCAGTCAGGCAGTCATCTTCCTTCTGGGTAGACTTAACTCCATCTTTAGTCGGATTATAACACCTTAGCCAATGGTTACTACTCATGAGCCTGTACCCATGCTGTTGAAATAAGCACAATGTCAGATATGTCGCATCTTCAATGCCAATGTGGATTAGGGCTGACGACACGACAGGAATAGCTCCACAACATACAGACGGCTCGCCAATGGATGTCATTCGACCAAAGTACCTAGTTGAGTAAGCGACTGATTTGGTAATGTGGCCGACCGCACCATGTTTTGAGATCACGGATAATATCACATCTGCCATAAAAGTGAAGATCTCAGCCTAAGTTCAATGACTGGCGGACCAGTACAAGGGCTAATGCGCTGCCAGTCTATTAATCTACTCTCTAATCCGGTCTTCATAATAGTCACCAGGCAAAATAATATATGGCGTAAATAGTAAGTGCACCAGGGACGACTTATTTATTGCAGTACTAAACAAATCCGTTGACCTCACACCCCAGCTATTATTCTATGAGTCTATGATTCGGCCCCGAGAGCCCAGCTACCGGCCATCTAAGCGTTGACACGGTCGAAGCCCTGCTGCATGGCCTTGAGGTGGCTCCAGTCATGGCTGTCAAGAGCAAGGGCCCAGGCCATGACGCTCTTGATGCCGCGGGTCTTGGCAAGAAGGTTGATCTTCTCAGCGATGAGCTCGGGAGTGTCCCAAGACCAGAAGATACGGTTGGGGGCATCCCAGTACCACTGTCCTCCGTTGGCCTTGTCAGTCTTGCCCTTGTCGAGAGCCTCATGGAACGAAGCGGAGATATCGACGCCGTCACACTTGCCGTAGGCAGACTGGCAGCCAGCACCGCAGTGAGCAGCAGTATCACCACTGTTACATGTTAGCTATTGTCTAGTAACGATTTCAGAAAGACACTTACCACCAGCCGGAAGCAGCACAGCAAGATCCGGTAGCGCACTTGAAGAAAGTGCCAGCACCGCAGGTAGCATCAGGAGTAGCAGTGAGGTTGGTAGGGGCAGAGACAAAGTTGGCAGCCTCGAAAGTCATGGAGCCAGACTTGCCGGTGTCGCTACCATCGGGGTTCTCGAGGAGCTCGGTAGGGCAGCCGATGGGGTTGGTGCACTTGTAGCCCTGCTTGGTGATGAAATACTTGGCATAGAAGGGAATGCCGAGGACGAGCTTGTGGGCGGGGAAGCCGAGGGAGAGATACTTGTCGATGGCACGGGCGGCACCCTTGACGGAGACGTGGTGGGTGGTGTAGTGATCACGGCGGTTCATGAGATCATAGGTCATGACCTGAAGAGGTTAGTAGACGGTTTCATAAGGCTGAGAGGGAGTGCTTACGTTGACAAAGTCGACGGACTTCTCGATGAGGGGGGTCTCGCTGGGGATGTAGGCGATCATGTCACGCTCAAGACCGGGGACAGCGATGGAGAGCTCCTTGGAGCCGATGAACTTCTTGATCTCCTTGAGGAGCTTGGGGAAGGCCTTGATCTCGTAGGTCTTCTTGGAGTTGACGACCTGCTTGTAGTCGGCGCCGTTACCACCAGGGTACTCCATATCGATATCTGAGCATATTAGCAAACTTGCCATGAAATTTCATATACAGAGCACATACCAACACAGTCGAAACCGAGTCGATCAAGAGTAGAAGCAACGTTGCGAGCGAACCTCTCCCGGGTACGATCGGTCTTGAGACCCGCATCGAAACCAGCATTGTCGCCCCAACCACCAACAGCAAGACAAACCTTGATGTCGTGATCAAACAGAGCGCGAACCTCCTTAAGAGGCTGGAAAGGCTCGTACTTGCCAGAAGGCTCGGTAGTGAAGAGCGAGGAGTTGGCAAAGGACATCATGACGTGAGTGACGCTGTGGGTGACATCCTTGGAGGGCAGATCCTTGGTGTGCCACTGGTCGTAGTAAATAATGTTACGCGAACAGCTCGCCTCGGCGACGGCGTAGGCGCTCAGGCCCAGGAGGGTAGTAACGCGCATGATTAGCGAAGAAGAAATGAGTGACGTTGTTTTAAAGGAGTGTATGTATTTGCAAAACAGGAAAAAACGAAAGAATGAAGACCGTTGGAGGTTGATGAGCCAAATACAGAAAGAAATAGCGCGGTGCAGCGGTTTAAATGCGCCCTCCGCCAACGCAATGCCGCCGTCCCTTTTTGTGAATTAAGTTTAATTAGAAGCTAAACGTGCATGTTCTAGAAGGGAGAGCGCGTCAGCGTTTCACCGCGTATTTACTCTGCATAGAGTTTAATTAACCCTTTGCACGTCCCCAGGTTTCAAATTTCCGCCAGTGAGAGCGCATAGGCCCGGGTTACATAGCCTTAAAGTCTAAAGCGCACAGATCACGGCAATTCTGTAGCGTTGGGCTTTTCTGGTGGTGAGATTGTGTTCGGCATTTGTGAAGCGGTTGGCGCTGACTCGGCGAGCATCCGATCGTTCCGGCGTTTCGGGTCTCGGTGGGATGGGCTGGGGGCGTAAGCCTTATGGCCGTGCTGAATGATGCTGTTTCTGTTGACGCGACTTGTCAAGTTTTGAGTGGTACGCCTGGTTAGATAAGCATTTCAGAAGCCACACTCAATGCTCTTTTTCGTGTTTACGCAAATAAATCCCTCAAAAGTATATTCTATTCTAAGCAACACTTCGTTCAAGAGCTGAGTCGACATGGATTGGTTAAGCTGGTTTGACACCCAACAATCTAGGGTAGTAGTAGACGTACCCGATCCGATGTTCCGATTAAGCCCCTTCCAATAAGATTGTCATGCCATGTCACATATTGCACACCGAATCGTAGTGTATAGAATTGAGTTAGGGTTAAATACGTGTTCAAAATGAGATGCTACTCTGTCAATGTCTGATTGGTGGTCATACGACGTTGAGATATTGGACAGAGTTCATTCAATCTGTCATGACACTGAGACACAAAACTAGAGACCAATATCTTGTTATGCTACCTAAATCAAATATGTCTCATTACTCATGAACCACAAGCCGCATGTATCTTAAAGCCTGCTCGAAATGCCATTCTCCCGCTGAATAAACCAGTCAACCGTCGAAGCTACTCCCTCCTCCAACGACACCCTAGGCTTCCAACCCAAAACCCTCTCAGCAAGACTCGTATCTGGCTTCCGCCTAATAGGATCATCCTCCCTCTTGGGCAGTAACCGAACAGCAACAGGATCTTCATATCCTGTTTTCTCCGCCACGACACGAGATATTATATCCGCAATCTCACTAATCTCCATCTCTAGATCACTGCCGATATTAACCGGTCCATGATAACCACTATTCATCAGGGCCTCCAAACCTCGAACACAATCGTTGGCGTGTTGGAAGCACCGCGTTGCGTGTCCATCTCCGAATATTGTGATTGGTTCTCTCTTCAGGGCTGCCATGATGAAGTTGGGAACTGCGCGGCCGTCTTCGGGCTCCATGAATGGGCCGTAGGCGTTGAATATTCGTGCAATCCGGACTTCGAGACCGTGTTCGGCTTGATAGGCATATCCGAGTGCTTCCATGACTCGCTTGCCTTCGTCGTAGCAGGCGCGCGGACCGAAGCAGTTGACATTACCTCGATAATCTTCGCGTTGGCGGGCAATTTGTGAGTCGCCGTAAACTTCTGCAAGGCCATCAGTCTGTATCATAGCTACTCGCCAAGTGAAGAACTCATACCTGATGTACTAGCGAGTAGCACTCGAGCGTTATGTTTCAGCGCATAGTCCAGGACATTCGATGCGCCATTGAAGCAAGTTTGCAAGATATCAATCGGTTGAGTCTCAAAATGCACGGGACTCGCAGGGCACGCGAGATGGTAGATTTGCTCGACGTTGTCTATCCACGGCAACGGATCTCGTACATCAGCTCTATAAAATATCAGCGCTGGAAATGCGTGTCGGAGTGAACTAAGCGCACTGGATATATCGCACTCGCTTGTCTGATCGGAAATTATCGAGGGTACTTTGAGATCCCGTCCATAGCGAATCAATCACGACGACTTCGTGATTCTTCTCGAGAAGCAGCTGGATTAAATTGCAGCCGAGGAACCCAGCGCCCTGTGGATGAGGTTAGCTTCATGTCTGCGTCGCTGCTATAGGCTCGCTTACGCCAGTGACAATGATAACCATGTTGAATCTTCGGTAATTTTCACAGTAAAAGGCAGGATAAGCAATCAGTCGGTTGCCGATAGCGTCCGGCACGAAAGGTTTAGAAAGTCAGAGTCTGAGAATTGATGATTGATTAGGACGCAGTCACGAAATATTATCTGTTTCCAAGTCAGACGGGCATCATCGATCTGCCAAAGGTGAGACATCAGCTCTCAGCTAGCAAGGCGTAAGCGAAAATCTTGCCCTTATAAGTTGCCAAGTTCATTTTAGCTCGGTATCTGCCGAGCTGATCCGGCACTATCTACGTCATGTTTACCCTTTTGTGTCCCTCATTGGGGAATGTCTTGTCGCATCCCATGCTGCACAGAGGATCTGACGTATGCGGCGTTGCTCTTTGGGCCAAAAGTGGTTGGGCTGTGACGAAAGAGAGAATGACAGCTGGCGAGGCCTGGTGGGTATATAAAAAGAAAGAATAGGCTACATGCCAATCAGATGGTGCCTGGGTTTGTATAAATGCTGCAATGCTTGCGCGAGGGACTAAGTGATACTGGTTTTATTGTTGTCTGCTTATCAATCCGGGACTTGGATAATACATCACTTCACGTAACACAAGGTCAGAGGCCATATGACTAACCCGATTAAGATTAGAAATCGACTCAATTGTGTGATTATGCGTCACAAGCCCTCTCGGGGAAGAATGTCTAACAACAAAGCTACCATCTATATCTAGTCTCTTATGTCCTCTAGAAAGCCAGAGCAAGAGCAAGGAGGCCAAGAACCCCAGAGACAAACGTCTTGGTACCAGCGCTAGTAGGAGTAGCAACCGGGGCTTTGGTACCGCTCGCACCTCCAGACGAAGAAGAGTTTCCAGAGCCAGAAGCAGCGCACTTGGAAGCATTCTCCTTCAAGACAGTCAGCTCATCACCTACAACACCACCGTCGCCGTGGATAAAGTTCCAAGACAGCGCAGTCTCGTTATGAACCGTCAACTTGGCGAAACCAAAGTGAGTCTGGTCAAGGAACATGGTCATGTTGAGACGAGGCTCGCCGTCGAGAACGCTGTGGCTCTCGAGGTTGCCTGCGGCTCCGTTGACGAGATGGACCATTGATTTGCCGGGGTTGGACTTGTAGGTGTTGTTGTTGATGATGGAGCCAGAGTCAAGGGTGCCGTTGTGGCCCATGGGCTGAAGACGCTCATACCAATGAATGTGGCTGTCTAATATTAGTACACAGATCTTGATCGTGGTCGGTTGAGACATTGACTCACCCGGCAATATAGACATCGACGTTGTTCTTCAACATCAGATCCTCAAACGCAGCACGGAGGTTAACCTGGTACTTGGCCACTTCAGAGCTGTACATAGGACGATGGCCCATGACGATAACCCAAGGGGTCTTGCATCGATCAACGCTCTCAAGATCCTTAGCCAACCACTGATACTGCTCGTAGTTCTTGGTATCGTTGTAAGAACCATGCACAGCACCAAAAGGACCAGCATCAGTGACATAAGTCTCATTCGCCGTGGGATGCGTCTCATCACCCTTAAGATCCGCAGCAAACGGCTTCTCAGGACTGTTGGCATAATCGGTCTCTGTATTGATGGAGACAAAGTGAGCTAGACCGTAGTCGAAGGAGTACCAGAAGTTGCCAACACCGCCAGATTTGTCACCAGCCATATGGAAGCGGTTCTGGAAAGCGGTGAAGTTGCGCTGTGACGGAGGGCAGGAGTAGTAGTTAAGCGTCATGTTAGCCTGGGTGGCATTGCTCTTATCGTTGTCGAGATACGCAGAGAGGGTGTTGTTTCCGCCGTCGAACTCGGCGCAGGTGGTTTCGTGGTTACCGGGGAGAACCATGTAGGGAATCTTGAGGGTGATGCTGTTGAGCCACTGCTGCCAGAGATCCCAGTTCGACTCGTACAAAACGCTCATGTCACCGCCACGGGGACTTCCCTGGTTAGCGACCTCGCCCTTGGGAAGAGGAGTCTTGTAGTCATCAGGGATAGGACCGCCGCCGGGAAGACTGGTTGAAGTTCCGTTGTAGCAAACAGGCCAGTCATCCTCGCAGGGCAGAATGCCCGAGAACCAATCATCAGCATAGCTCAGATCACCACCGTGCCAGGCGAACGCAGCGCCGTCAGAAACAGCCTTGTTGAGATACTTGTAAGTACCAGCGGCGTTAGTATAGCCCATGTCGTTGAGAACAGCGATGGTGAACTCTGACTTGTCACCCGCTTCACGAGCGGTAGTGAAGCTGAGAACGTCAGATTTGGTGGTGCCGTTCGCAGCGGGGATCTGATAGTAGTAAGTCTTGCCCGGCTTGAGGTCGCTGATCTGAACATCGTGGAAGAACTGATTGCACTGCGTAACAGCCTTGACAGCAGAACAAGGAGGAGTGCGATCGTAGCTAGAGAAACGTAAGCCAATGACGTTCCGACGCGCAGACAAATCGGGTAAATCCCTGCGCCAAGACGCGGGAACTTACGTAGTAGTCGAACCAGTAGCTTTATTCTTCAACTCAGACGCGCTCGTTCCCCAATGAACAGCCGGCGCAGCACCGAGTCCAAAAGGCGTCTGGTAGTGAATGTTGATGCCGCCGGGAGTATACGACGTCGAAATAACATTGACGTTGTTGCTGGGGTTTGAAGAGCTAGGCTTTACGGCTGGAGGTTCCACGAGACGAGGGAATCCTTTTCCGTTGCCGTTGACGGTGGGATCGACCCAATCGCCGACGGGGACTGCTGGGCCCTTGTAGGGATACTTCTCATCGACGACGGGCTTTGAGAGAGCGGGTGTCGTGAGAAGAGCGGCCAGGAGGCTGGGTGCAGCAAGGGACTTCATGATGAACCGAGGATACCTAGCGAGTCGGTAATGAGAACAGTAAAGAATCTACACCTGCCATCGTGTTTCAGTTCAAATGCAACCTTGGTATATATAATTCCTATCATCGCGGAACTCCCCATCTGATCGGAACTCAGCTGCCGGATCGTCATCTCAAATCATCACCTCCTCCAAAACCATTAACAACAATCGGATCTGACGGCTCTCGCCGGTAGCAGTAACAAGTTTAGCTTCACCCTCACCCCTGTGAATCTACGCTTTGATCCAATCAAGGTTGATTACGATGAAACGTGATAAGCAAGCTAAGATAAGCTTCTAGCAAAAAGACTCGGCCGATAATAACGGATTCAGCTTAAAGCCTCGGGTCAAGATGTTGGATGCGATAAAGCCAATGTGTTGGAGGGCCGCTTCCACGTGGTAAAGAGCATTGTTGGGTTTTCTCATTTGTTGATGCGCTGGACTCCATAAATCACGGCTTTTCGGCAGACGAGATGTTGGTAATTTATGCGTGGTTATTGGTTGCTTGCATGAAGTCCCCCGCATTTGTGTATGGACCCCTGCTTGGTTTGTTCAAAAGTGCCAACCAGGTTCGCTTTAGGGCGAAAGAAAGCGCTAACAGCAGTTCACCAAAAGTCGTATCCATAAGGTTAGGTCTTTTCTGTCACCACTCTTCCACTATCAACACAGAGCAGCACGTTCTTTATGACCTGCCAGAACTGTTTCTAGAGGGAAGCTAAGATATATATCTTATCAGAGTGATATCGCACTATTGAGATATACGTTCTTTATAAGATTGCAGACAGATACCAGTTTAGCGCCAAGGGACGATGCTTTTTCAAGATAGTCAGCTACCCTGCACCTAGCACCACAAATGGCCTCGATTGACATACCAAAATGGTGCCACCATATCTCATTATAACGTTTAGTGCTACTCACTTTGTTGTCGGAAAGAAAATATTTGCTTTTCTAAAGAAAATTTGTCGCAATTTCCTGGTGAAGTGATTGATTCAAACTCATCACCTGGAGATCCCAGCGAATTACTCACGCATATAATGCTGTAGATCATCAACAGACCCTTGTGTTGGAGGTTTGTGTATGGTCAACGCACCATCGAAGCTGTAAGCCTCCTGGCGGATATCATATTTCATTCCCTCCCTCCGAATTTATACCAGCGTAAAACAATACAATAACAATAACAATATACTATGTAATGCAGACTAATGAGCTAAGCGATATCTAGACCGGACCGACGGGAAAGCACAGATCTGTCCACGGAAAATATTCCTCCGTGCCAATTACAGCTCCCATCTGAGAGCTTCACTGTGTGATCTACATGTCGCCATCATGGCATGTCCCAGTCCAAATATGTTATACCCCGCCTCGGACCACCTCCGTCCATCCCTTTCCAGACATTATGCTTAAACAAGATCTTCCGTTGACGTTCCTTGGTCACAAGATCGGCTCCTGATTTGTGGGATGAGAAAGCAACGTTGGGCCTGGGATCTGAAACGTGGATTTGAGTAGATATAAGTAGTCCATTGTTCGCTATGTGAAACTTGCAAGACTGGATAAATTGTCTTGGCAGGCGATTCAGCTTATAGTGTTTTCCTGTTGATTCCTCCATCATGCTGTCCAAACTTCTTGTTGCTGCCATGGGTAGCGTCTTGGTTCAGAGCGCTGCAGTGCACGCAGCGTCAAGCATAAGCTATCTCTTCACCTTGTGAGTCAGCAAACGATATACCCGCGAAGTAAAATTGACGTATCTTAGTGGCGACTCATACTCACAGACAGGTTTCGACCCCAACGGCGCAAAACCCTCTGCCGCAAACCCCCTCGGCAACCCCCCATTCCCCGGATGGACAGCAGCCGGCGGAGCAAACTGGGTTGGCGACATTGTTAAAGAGCAAAACAACTCCCTTGTTCTGTCATACAACTTTGCGTATGGAGGCGCTACAGTCGATGCCAATATCGTCAAGCCCTATGCTAGCACTGTTTTGAGTTTTGTCGACCAGGTCAACCAGTTTTCCAACTCCGTCGGCAAGCACCCAGCTGGGACGTCTTGGACAGCGCAGAATACCATTGCAGGAGTTTGGATCGGCGTTAATGACGTTGGAAACTCTTTCTATCTGCAAGATTCAGATGCAGTGGTTGAGAAAGCTACTACGAGATACTTTGAGTTGCTGCAGGTTCTGTACAAGGCTGGCCTCCGTAAATTCGTCTTGCTCAGCGTTCCACGTAAGTTAATAACTGCTACAATGTTTGAGACTTCCATGCTAATGATGTATGTAGCAACCGAGCTGACGCCATTGATGATTCAACAAGGCGCCGACTCGAACGCTCTTCTCGTCAAGGCCATCAAGCTTTACAATAGCAAGTTGGCAGCAAAACTCAGCGCTTTCAAGAAAGCCAATTCTGGTGCCAAAACTCTTCTCGTTGATACATCTGTTTCCTTTAAGAAGGCCATCAACAACCCCAAGGCCCACGGCGCTCCTGATGCAACATGCTACAACAGCGATGGAAAATCATGCGTGAGTAACCTCCCTTGAGTAAAGGCATTTTGTACTGATATTTGATAGCTATGGTTTAATGACTATCACCCTGGAATTGCTATTAACCAGCTGGTGGCTGAACAGGTGGCGAATGAACTCAAATCTAATGGCTTTGGATGGTAAACCGACCAAGACTGAGGCTGGGTTCCTGTCAAGCAGATGGTGTTCTGAGGTTTATCTGAGAAAATGAGTTATTAGTTTATGAGACACTAATTAAGTGCATTTTAACTATTCTATCAGAAGCATGAGGTATATGTATATATCACAAGTCATAAACTATAAGCCCACTGTTTGGAGCATCTTGACCTGTGTATTGTGCACAAGAACCCTCCCGGTTGATCACTATTTGCGTTAGTCCTGTGCCTACTAATTATTACTTGGGCTCATAGTAATGGAAATTGCAGTTAAGCACCAAATACCAATTTCACTTTAGACGAATCATTTTCATTATTCAATATGCATTACTACTGTAACATAGAAGATCTATACATGTCTCTGTCTATTCGCGTCCCCCCAAACGTTTAAAGGGCTCGCTAGTCCTGTCCAGTGACTCCTCTATTTGGCGCAGATGGTGGCAGTAATGGTAGCAGGCTGAGGGCAGCCGTAGACCTTCTTCATGCTGGGAGTGCTGTAGCAAGAAGCATCACCAGCAGCACAGTCGAACTGCTTGCATCCCTTACCAGTGGTAAGGATGTTGTGCTTGTTGGCGAAGGGGTTGCCCCATTGACTAGGCCTGTTAGTATAATTTTAAAGCAGTGATCGAGTACTTGAACTTACGTGCTGAACTCGTAGTAAACGTAGTTGGGCTTGGAGGTGGAGGAGTAGCCGAAGAAGAGAGGGTTGGAAAGAGTCTTGGTAGTGGCAATCTTGACGGTCTTTAGGAATTTTGTTAGTTTCACATGTTCAGCGTAGGAGCAATCAAGGAGGGATACGAACAGATCCAGTAGAGCGAAGGTTCTCAGAGAAGGTCTTTCCGGGCTTGAGGGCCACAAGAGGTCCAGGAGCACCGCCGTTGTAAGGCCAAGACTGAACGTAGATGGTGCCAGAGCAGTCGTTCTTGACAACAGCCTGGTTAGCGGCGGCAGCGCTGCCGACAATGGCGGTAAGGGCAGTAAGGATGCTGAACTTCATTTTGACGAGTGAGAAGAAATCTTTTGAGATGTGAGAGTATTGTAGATGAGAGAGAAATTGATGTAGAATGATGATTGAGAATAAGCTGAATAACAGCCACTATTTATACAAAATGGCAAAACGTTGAACGTTGCGGTGAAAAGCAATAAAGTTGAATACGAGCCAGCATAGACTTGTGGCGTTCTACTAAAGGCGATACGGGCGATTATCTGTTCGTATCGAGCCATCTTGTGACGAGAATAGACCAGAGCTAGATCGCGTAGCTATCCCGAAAGCGTCGACCTGAGCTAACCGTGCCGAGGGCCCGAGGCTTCCGCCCTAACACTAACTTCCCAATCCGGAGAGCTACAGCTAAAAAGCTAGAGTTTGGGGCAAGCTTTGAGAGTCTAGAACATACGGTGAAGGGCTAAAAATAAACAAAAGTGTATTAAGATTACATTAAAGGGCTAGGTAATGGTATGCATGTCTCATAAAGAAGCGGCAGAATGGCATTTTTGTTTGTATCTCATTCTCTCAGAGTTGCATCGCTGTCACTTGGTCTGCCGTGGCTCCATTCATCGTCTGAGCGTCTCTCTACCACGATCTCTTGTGTAACAACAGTCGTGGCTTTGATACCTCGACTCGGTGAGCTTGGCTCCAGCGGACTCTGCGACGCTACCTCATCACCATGAATCTGTCCTTGCTCAGCTTTAATACTAACACTGACACCAGGGTATGTTCGGTAGTGTTTCTGAGTAATTGATGGAAGAGGTACTTCATCCTTTCGCAAGGTGGATGTATCTTCAATGGAGTCATGGCTGATGTCTTGAGTTCGCCTTCGAGACATACTACGCAGGTTTTGACTACTGCGTGTTCGAGTATAGCCGTACCCAGAGGCACGGTTGCTTCGGCCGAACGACGACGCAAAGAGCTTGGGCATGAGCTTGGAGAATAGTGGTCGGAGAGTAGGTAGGCACGAGGAAATAATGGCGAGGGTGACTTCGAGGAATGACCATATCGCGGCGTCGACATTGTCCCAATTGGGATCTTTTGTTGAGGCGGCTGTCTTTAGTGTTCGAATGCGAATAATCGAGATGATGCAAGTCCTGGTCGTGTTAGTAACAGCGCGATACAAGCGATTGAGCTACTCACAGGAAACCAATACTGAAGATTGCTAACAGCATAATCTTTTGTTTCTTGGGAAGGTTCAAGCTTCCAATGACTGGCAATGGCATGCAGAATACAGTGATGTCTGTGGCGAGGTTGAAGCCAGCCATGACGTACCAGACCGTCAAAGGATCGGTGCAATGTCCGTCGAGAGCCGAGTTCCAGAACTTGGCGACGGGTACACAAATGAGAGTATTGAGGAAAGCGATTGTGATAGTCCATGCGACCATGATGACTAGTCCGTAAAATGTTAATGCCTGCAAGATTGGTATGGCAAAGACTCGTCGGTATTGAAGAAGAATTCCGATCTTGACGAGACACATGGCGACATTGTATACGACAACGGAAGCATAGAACGCCTAGTAAATATTAGCATAATTTGATACCGTAGAAGCGTAGAAGCAAAAAACTGACCTTCATGTAAGCAACGTAATTCTCCTTCGACTGCTCCCAAGTATGATGTCCAAGACCATAATTATTCTCTACATCACCGTCAGCATTCAACCTCCACAATAACATGAATCGAAGCTTACCTAGACCAATGGCTACCGCAGCTCCAATTGTAAGGACCTGGGCAGCAGCCATAACTCTATCATCCCAGCCAAGAGAATGGAGAACCTTGTATCGCACATAGAGTCGCAATGCGACGGTGATGGTAGAAAGAATGGAGAAGGTAATGAGAATCGCTTGAATCTCGACCGAGCGGGATGAACTATCCGCCGGCATTGAGCGAGTGTCCATAGTTAGATGACTCTCGTCAGCCCAACGGAGATACATTATGCACTCACGACCAAAACAAATTTCAGCATATGTTTGGAGTCATCAGAAACACATTTCTACGCGCGGGGGGACCCCAAGGTCTAGTTAAGTATATTACTTCACGAGAGGGGCTCATACTTCAGCTCTCACAGATTCCGTCTCACTACTGTAAGAGATCGACGAGCTTGAGCTTATAACGCATATCCAATCATCAATATGTCTCAGCGCAGCGTCCCCTGTACAGTGGTGATCTAATCGTGCATCTCTTTCCTCAAGCTGTAATCTCTCCGACCTGATCTGCGGAGGCAATGATACCCTGGACCTGAAGATTACCGCTGATCGTAGTTTTACTGCGCGGTCCTGCACCAACCAGATCGAGGCGTCAACTGCCGCAGCGTGTTGCGGGCGACGTGAGTGTCGGTGCGGCTTGGATTTGATAACTGCCGATCACAATATGCCATGTGGTTGGAGTGGGGGAGAGCAGGGGTTTGGTGTTGACACTGGACAGGCTTACCGAATGTTCCGAGGTTAAAGAGGAGGGGTTTGTAAGGAATTTGTAACGATGAAGACCTTTTTGTTTCGTCGATCAATTGTTGGAATCTCCACTGGTGATATTGTTCTGCTTCGCCTACAGGCCCAACAGCTTGGACAAGACTGATTGCCAAGCCATATCCTTGTTGAAATATTGAAATGACCTGCATATCAGATCTCATTTTTGCTTTTTCTTTTGGGCTCACCGCTTCGACTAATTCCTGCCTGACAATCGAGCGACATCGAAATGTCGTGATTATCCGTAATTCCGAGGCGTGCTTTTTGGTTTCAAGTAGATCTGTAACATGGCCGGTGACGAACGAAGATCTCGCTGCAGAGAGTGAGCATGTGATCTTGGCTTGACGGGGGGACCCTGGTCGATTAATGATTTGGGCCCGTCAATATGGCACTGAGATGTCAGTCCGTCTCGACGCTATCGTGACATTTGGCATTGACGTAGTTAATGATCCAATTAGCGTAGGAAACGATTACTCACGCTATGAGGTATTTGTTCCTGACAGCGCTTTGGCCTTTTCGTGACTCGGTTTGAGCTTAGACGTACCCTGATAGAGAGTCATGGCGACTTAGATTATCCGAGGGTACCCCACTAAAACATTTCTTGGTTTCACGGACTCGAAACATTACATGAAACATTTGGTGATGATTTTGTTCTGATCTACTACCCTATATGTCGTATAATATACGTTCGCTTGTACAATATTCTCTGCGGAGGATTGACTGGGGCCTCTACGCGACGTTGTATCATTTCCAAACTACTCCATAAATTTAACAAAGTACAGGCGATCTCACGTATGCCTGCTCACCGCGTGAATTGCCAATGCGACCCCATAATACTGCCTTTTACAATTAAAAGGTTCCGGTTGAACGTTACATAGCAGCTTCCCCTCGACGGTCGATCCTATGAGGTCACGTTTGGTCACCTCAAGTCCCCAAGAAACAGTTTCCGAGCAACACCGTTAAGCGATTGAACTTCCCTCGTCATGATGAAACAGCCTCGAACTGGCAACGTTTGGAGTCTTGGCGAAATGCAGCTCTTTTCGAATAGAGTTGGTCGATCAGCGAGTCGCTTGACGCGATGCAGATCAGCGACATTTTCGTCGGCGCCACTGACATTGGACATCGACAAAAGCACCATTGTTTCCAACGCTGCTGCCATAGATCCGTTGAGTTATTGGTGTGAGATGACACATACGATGGTCATTTAATAACGTCTCTACTCATGCTGCATGCCTCGGACCAACGGCTTTTGCTTTGGGGACTGGTAGCTGGCATGATGAATGCAGAGTGAAGTACTCTAATCTTTGGAGGAAGTCTTCGGATACGGGGTAATAGATTGTAGGGATATGATCAGATGGAAGCTCAAGATAATTGACATTGCATGCAAGAGCCAGAGCTCTAGGCGACGCTGTCAAGACACGAGTTTACTCATCCCAATAGCTAGCTGGCTTTGACGTTGGATCTACATAAGCACAATGAGATATTTACTAATCATGTATTCAAATCCTGGAACGGGTGCTGGACCTCAGAAACCTACTCCTTCAGTATAGTAGGTCTATAATAGACACCGCTGAACCCTCAATTCATAGCCATTTCGGTCCAGACATCGTCCAACTTGCTCAATCTAGCAATCACTTCGCCAAGACATGCGCCAAATCACCTCATCATCACTCCCAACAATCCTTTTTCTCAATAATGGCTTTGCCACGTGTTGACCTCAACCTTCCTTTCCCAGCCTCACCAACTAAGCGAGCATATCTGCGTAAGCGTCACAGCGTCTTCACCATCATACCAAATCGCTACACCCAACTGACTTTGCATAACATACCAGCACCGCCCATCACCAACAACAGGTTCGACTCTTGTGGTCTCACTACCCAGTTATTTTAGCTTTGTGGTTGCTCAGACTCCCGTCTAGCCCTTGCATACGGAATGCGCCACATCCCGTCCGCTAAGAGATTCCGGATAGCGTATGAAAACGGAAAGGCAAACTTTATTCTTCTTGCTCGCGAAAGAGCGAGGATGGTATTTAGAGAGGGTGTCATCACATTCGTGGACGGATGCATTTGCTGGTTTTTTTCTTCCATGGTTTACATATAGCGTTGCTCGTACGTGCGTACAGTATTAAGCAACCGTTTCAACGACGACACTCTTATACAAGATTGAAGACATAATAACACCGCAGCCATGGCGATAGGACCGTCAACCCTTCTTGTCAGTATCATCGTTGCTGTCTTGTGCGTCAGCTAACAGGGTGCAGATCACAGAATGGACGCTTATAGCCTTGTCGACACTCGTCATCATCGCGCGAATTTACCTCCGACTCGTCATCCAAAAACGAAGACTCATCGATAGCGACATATGGATGATTCTAGCATGGGCAGCGGGTATCACCGTGGCGTCGTTCTGCGTCACGTATGTTCACATGGGGGTGATGGAGCCATGGGTCGACGGCACTTTGGAGGACTATGATGGAACTCGCAAGGATAAAGAGTTCATTCTCAAGGTACGCCGAAATTATTGTTATTAAGGATAAAGGCTAATATGGTATAGTTGCTTTGGATCTGTGCTCTGCCTTTCTTCACCGCGTTTTATCTCTGCAAGGCTGCTCTGCTTGCCGTCTACCGCCAGGTCATTCCTGTTCATATGCACAAGAGGAGAATGTTTCTGTGGGCCACTGCTCTTTACGTCGCTCTATCTTATATCGTCACAATGGTTCTTCCGTTTTGTGTCTGTATCCCGGTCACTCGATTCTGGTAAGCCACCGTCACCAGTGAAATTATGCAAGTTGCTAACAGCTATAGGTCATTGGAACCTGACAACAAATGTCCACATAATTCTGCAATGATGTTCTTGAAGACTTCTTGGGCTCTGCACTTTGCTGGTGATGTGTTCAGTAAGCGCTTCCCTTTGACGATGACATGACCTAAGCTAATAGACCCAGTCTTCATTCTTCCTTGGCTTATCGTACCTGATCTCATGATCAAAGGATGGCTGCGAGTTGGTGTTTACTTGACCTTCCTTCTCGGCATCATCAACATGGTCATCAGCATCGTCCGCTTCCACGAACTATTCATTCTCGGAGCCAACCGCAAAGTCTCCATCGTCGAAGCCCGTAAGTCTCTCACCCAAACCCACCCAAAACCATACTAACAAATCCATAGACTTCTGGAATACCCTGGATCTGTATCTCGGTCTGGTCATCGCCTGTCTCCCCTCATTACGACCCTACTTCAACCTCGCTGCCAACTCACGCGCATTCAACAGCATTCGAGGAAAGGGAACAAGCCAGAGCAGTCGCTACACCACTGATTCCATCCAGAAACCTGAGGCAGCGAGACTTGCGCAGGATCAATCGGGTATTTCACCTAGTCGACCTATCAGACGCTTATCGCACTCATCGCAAGATTTTGACTTGGAGTCTTGTCCCGACTCGTCAGATTCACATGAGGATGCAAAGAATAAAGCTTTTGAGATTGAATTGGCTCGGGTTCGTACCCGTGCGAGGGAGTCATCCGATGAGTAGTGCACACGGGGAATAATGTATCAGAGCGACTTCAAAGAGCACTGTCTATCACAAGTATGGAACGAGGACTAATACGTTCATTCATTTTGGGATGGTCTGCTACAACCCATACTGGAAAGAAATTAATAAAAGTCACTGTTTTGAACTTCACAAAGTGCTAAAGTATTACATATTATACATTCGCAACTGGCACTAATACACGTCCGGCCATAAAGCCACTCGAGCTTATTTCCAAAGGCAGAATTCTTTAAAGGAAAATCAATTGTATTGGTATGCTGTGGCGCAAGCTATGGAAGATCAAGCACCAACCAAACCGAGGCTGGACTAGAGAGCAATCTAGACCTGAGAGATCCAACAGTCCTTTTTTTCCCCCACCACCGAGAAGCTTGCCGAGTCGAGAGCTTGCAAGAGGAATGAAGATTACTGGTAGGTGCTGGCTGAATTCGAAGCAACTTAATTGTGTGTCTGGTCTTTGGGTACCTTATGTCTTATTCCCGAGATCCTTTCACTCTTCATGTCGGTATGATGGATCCCTTACGCCTAGGACTTGTATCCTCAAGCATGGGATGGTTGGGATATTTCTCCCTAAGTTTCTTCTTAAGCTTGGGATGTCTCTCCAAAAGCATCCGAAGATACCTTTCTCGTGCCCGTTGCCGTCGAATTTTTCTCCAAGTGTTGGTCAAGGTCTTGACATCTAGAACCGGACGTACAGTCGGCCTCCGGCCTGCAAGGGACTTCTCACCCCGATCAGAATGCTTATCCTTGGAGCTTTTTAAGTACTTCTGAATCTTGTGGGCCTGTATCCTATATGCCGTTTTGTAAAGATTTCTTGCGAGATCCTCACTTTCCTTCGATGTGAAGTTGTTAATCTCTATGGCCACAGCGTTGTCAAACAAACTAGAGCGCGTAGGCATGGGGCGTTCCGAGGCCGTGTTTGTTTTCGTCTCTGGTTTCTTTTTGCTCTCCTTATTCTCCGTTTGCAGCTTTGATTTAGAATCTTGCTTCTTGTCGTTTAGCCCAGACCTGGTTGTATTATCAGAGTCGGGTTTAAACTTGTCCGAGGGTGGCTTGATGAACTGCCCCAGCTTTTCCTCCATTTTCTTCTCCATTTTTTTCTTCTCCTTCTTCATTGTCTCCTTCTTCGCCAATTCGACTGCAATGAAAACCCACCATGGCATTATACATCGTTTCCCAATAGTTTTCTTTGTCTCAACTCCTTTCTCTCCAATAGGAGCTAGTTCGGCCTTGTGAGGCTTGTCGAGAGTCTCTTCCATCAATGACTTTATGTATCTCGAGAGCTTGAGGGATTTTGGGCTGGGCTTGGATGCTTTATTGGGGTCTTTCTCCTGTGCCTTCTTCCCACTATGCACCAACGCCTGGCGAAGGAGCTCTTTAAACTCTTTCTCGCCTTCCTCGTTGTCTTCCTCGAGCAGCTTTTTGTATTTTTTCTTTGCTTTTGCTAGCATCTTCATCGATTCTTTATCTTCAGCCAATTTCAGCCACTGGTCTTCTGTCACATCAGACACTTTGAATTCTGGCTGGATGGCTGAGTCGTTGTCGGGTCTAAGAGGTTTTCCGTCCTTGTCCGCTTCTTGCTTGTCGTTTCTAGGAAGCTTGTTCTTGAGCTCTTTTTGCTTCTCCCTTCTCCTGCCCTCGGCGAAAATATTATCATAAGGCTTTTTGAGTTTGTTGAACATGTCCACGTCGACCATGGGACGCGCTGACTCTTTGACCCTGTTTTCTCGCTGAGGTTTGACGTATTCGTAGTCCGTAGGCTTAGTCTGCTGCTTTTCTCCGAACTTTTTGTATGACTGGCTGTTCTTGTACTGTGGCTCCTTTTCTTTGTATGACTGGCTGTTCTTGATCTTGTCGATAGAATTATCCTTCCACTGTCTTATGCTTTCAGACTTCTTGTTATCGTTGGCAGACGTGCGGCTTGAACGATATGGCTTGAATAAATCAGGCTTCACCTTCGGTTTGTTTTTATACTTTATGTTTTCGTCCTTATGTTTCTTGTGGTCGTGTGTTTTCAGATCCTTGTCTTTGTGGGTTGCGCCCACGTTTTTGTCATGCTTCGAAGAAAACTCCACTGGATGTTCGGTCTTGGTTGATTCTTCATTTCCATTCTTGCCAGGCTTGTCCTTTGATACGTCCTTACCATCAGACGTCACCGTGATTTTCTGATAGACGATTGTGGTGGAATTCTCATTGCCGTGCTGGACGTGAGTTTTACGATGGTCGTGCTTTTCACCTTTGGGCTTCCACTTGAGGTCTGGTGATCCCTTAACGTTGACGCTGCCCAACACTGCTGAGTCGTCCTTGTTGACAGGATGAGCAATGACATGGGTAAGGCCCACCAAGAAGATGAGGAGGAGTCGGGAGAGGCATGGAGGTGCCATCTTGAATGATGAGGGGGAGATAGTATGGGGATGTGTAAGGGTACAGTGCCCCCTTTGAGACGGGAGCAGGATGTGGTATCTGTTGAAGAGTGTCTGAATGAGGGATGAAGCGGTGAATTTATAGACAAATGGTCTTGGTAGGAAGATACGTATCACTACGTATCACAACTTGGCTTATGGGCTGCTCAATTACGGCGTCTACTCGAACTTTTGAGGTATTTTGCTTGCAGTGCTGAGGCTGACACGCAAAACCTTAACTCCGCATTCAACACGTCGTGAGTGTTGATATCACCATTCAGGTAATACTTCTCAGTGGATTATTTTCATCGTGCAATTCAGAAACCTTGATTGAAACAGCACCGATGTATTCCAAGAAACTAGTCTATCTCTTAGTCGATGTGTCTTCGATCGTTGACTCAATAGATAGTCCCAGAACTGCATAGCAGACCATGGGACTGAGGTCATATCTGATCAAGTGTTATTCCTCGTACTTTGAACCGATTTTGAACTCAAGATATAATCATATATAAGTCTGTTGATATCCTGAGGTGCTTTCGTTCAAAATGTTGCCAACCCTGCCTCCCCTAGGAGACGTCTCTCATTGTTAGCATAGGCCTTTCCTTGACGCGTTTTCCTGGCCCTCAGAATGTCCTATTTCCCTCACTGGTCCCTGTCTCGGTTATATTCTTGCCGGAAAATATGCCAATAGCCACCGGTCACTTTAAGGATCCCGACGCAAATCTCGCCGACATATCGGAGACTTCGCATAAACTAAACAATCCGCAAAGTCTCCCCGCAAACACATATAAAAAGTCCATTTTGAGCCAACCTTATAGCCATAACTCATTCAATCATCCAAAACATCCATCAATTACCCTCACAATGTCAGCCCCTCTTGAACTCTTCTCCCTCTCATGGGGCATGTACCCCCGCCGCGTCCTCATCTATCTCGCCGAGAAAAACCTCCTCAAATCACCACTCATTAAAGTTACAGAAGTAACCGTCTCTCCCAATAGCAATAGCCTGACCGCACCCGGAAAGCCCAAGGGCACAGCGCCAATCTTGCGTCTTCCAGATGGAGTGTTCATCAAGCAGTCAATCGCCATTTTGGAGTACTTTGAAGACATCTACGATAATCCACAGCAGCCATGGCAAGTTGAACTTGCTAAGGATGCAGGGGGCAGTATGCTTGGAAGGGCGGCGGAGGAGAAAGCACGCGTCAGAGAGGTTTTGGGTCTTGCGGATGAAGTCACCAGCCAATTTGGCTTTGCGTGCCACAAGGGGACGGTGCTGTTCAACATGCTTGAGGAGACGCACCCGGTCACAGCGAAACTTGCTCTTGAGTACTGCACCAAGAATCTCAAATTGCTGGAGAAATACTATGAGGGGGATACCCGCTTTGATGCTGGAGATGGACAAGCCACTATTGCTGATTGTGTCTTGTACTCGACTCTGCACTTTGCCAAAGACCTCTACTCCCTCGATCTTCTGGCAGACCCTGAATTGGCCAGTCTTCGGGCATTTTACTCTTGGTTCAGTGGCAGAGAAAGTGCCCAGGTTCCGGAAAACCATTTCCCTGCTCAGATCAAGGAATTGGCATGTCAATGGCTTCCTGTGGAGTAACTTTAAGTGGCAACAAGAATAAACTCTTTCCACGCTCACAGAATCAACGACTTCAGATACAGATATAGGCTTGATTTATGTACAATACACAGAATCATAGATAAACATGAGCTCATGGACTCTGCCAGATCCACTCCACCACGATCCTCATCTCGGGCCGTTGATAGCGCCGCGTCTCGGCTGCAGTGTTTCACGGCTTTTCCCCCTCCCGAAATATTGCGGGGGTGGCGCATCAACCTCTCGGATGTTTTGCCTATCAAGTTCGTGGTTGATGTCATGTGAAACAATCCCGTCATTGATAAATTGAGACATTCCCTGATAAACAAACTCACACAAATACCAAATACTCATCATTCAAAATGGGCTCTACGAATGGAAACGAGGCGATCAAGCCTCTGATGCTAATTGATGGCCAAGTAAAAGCCAAATCCCCGCTCGTTGATTAAGCTGAACTGACTGTATCAGTTGATCGGCGCCTCTGATGGCAACACTTTTCCCCTCTTCAACCCAGCGACAGGCGATAAAGTCGCAGATGGTAAAACACACGATCCCCGCTCACATTCTCAGCTAAAACTCTCTCGCTCAAGTCCCCGAAGCCACAAAAGACGATGTCAACAACGCCGTCGCAGCTGCACAGCGCGCCTTTCCTGCATGGTCTGCATTAGATCCCGCCAAACGCGGCGGCTACATGAAGAAACTCGCGGGTTTGATCCGACAACATAACGACGAACTGGCTTTACTCGAGGCAAAGTCAATGGGTCGTCCACTACCCGAGTTCTTTGAGGGATACGCCGCTGCTGCGAGTTACGAGTACTACGCTGAAGCCTGGCCTCATATCCAAGGCCAGGCGAGTCTCAACACGCCAGGCTATGTCACTATGACTCTACGTCAGCCATTTGGCGTTATCGGTGCAATTATTCCCTGGAACGCCGCTCTCCTCTTCTTTGCGGGGAAAACTGCGCCCGCGCTCATCACTGGGAATACAGTCGTGCTCAAGTCGAGCGAGAAAGCACCGCTCGGCGCAGCCAAATTCGCCGAGCTAATCCACAAGGCGGGCTTTCCACCTGGTGTCTTCAACGTCATATCAGGCCACGGAAACCCCTCAGGAGCAGCCCTCTCATCACATTTGGACGTGCGCGCAATCTCGTTCACTGGCTCGGGACGCACAGGACGGGCGATTCAGGAAGCAGCGGCCAAGTCCAACCTGAAGAAAGTCATTCTCGAACTCGGTGGCAAATCGCCTGTTATTATTTTCGATGATGCGGACATTGAACAGGCTGCCAAGGACACTATGCACAGTATCCAGTGGAACAGTGGACAGGTCTGCATGGCGAATTCTCGCGTTTACGTGCAGGATACTATTGCTGAGAAGTTCATTGAAGCTAGTAAGAAGGCACTTGCAGCTGCGAAGCCTGGTGATCCGACGCAAAAGGGCGTTGATCACGGTCCGCAAGCGGACAAGACTCAGTACGAGACCGTTCTGTCTTACATAGATGAGGGTAAAAAGTCAGGAAAACTGGTTCAAGGTGGAAAGGGAAGTTATGATAAGACGGGAGGCTTCTTCATTGAACCGACGATCTTTCTGGACACGGCTGAAAATGCCAAGATCATGAAGGAAGAGATCTTTGGGCCTGTCGTGAACATCAATGTCATCAGAACAGAGGAAGAGGCTGTTCAGAAGGCGAATGATACAGAGTATGGTCTTTACGCTGCAGTTTACACCAAGAATATTGATCGGGCTATGAGGGTCACTCAGCAGCTCAACTCGGGGTATGTCGGCATCAACTGTACCAGTCCCACGACAGCTCGAGATCTTCCTTTTGGGGGGTACAAGTCTTCGGGGCAGGGTAGAGAGGGATGGCTTTATAGTATGGATAACTTCTTGGAGGTCAAGAGTGTGATGATGAAGGTGGACACGGGGGGTTCCAAATTGTAACTGAGGCTATGAATGGTCTCAGTTCAATATACTCATGTCTAGCCATAGTAAAGTTTTATGCCAACTATCTTATCCACGGAGACCAATGATTCTCACAGCTCAGACCCTTCTAGTCCATCCAAAAAGCATCCAAGTCCAGAAGAAACTCAAAGTCCACATTAATGAAGCTTTTCCAGAGATCAATCTCCCTCAACCACGGCTTCGTCTGCATCGCAAACGCAACAGCCGTACAGTACCTCAACAAATCATCCTCATCAACCCCCATAACCAATATCAAATCCGCCCTATGCACAACCCTATCCCCAAACTTATCCTTCATCACATCCAGCCTCTTCCCCGTAGTTTGATGCGCACTAAACTCACTACCAGGCATATCCTTCGGCACAAACTTCCACTCCCACGATCGGCCACGACTGTCGAGGAAGCTTGTGTTTCTGCGGTTGAAGATGCCTACCATGAAGGGGTAGTAGTGCGGTGCAGACCATAGACGGAGTAGGGCGAAACGAGCGGTGGGATGCTTTTGGGAGAATGAGCGTGCGGTGGGGATTACTTGGGGCCATTTGGAGGGGTCGACGAAGGTTGGGGGGTATGTCATGGGGAAGTTGCCGTATTGGTCTTGGTAGTTGATGAAGAGGTCGAGTTTGTTTGGGCGGTGGGGTTCTGTGTTTGCTGTTGCTATTCCGAGAACGACTTCGGGATGGTTTTGCATGTATGCTGGGGCTATGACACCAGCTTGGTACACTGTGACTTGTTAGTGAAGTCTCGTAGAAGCGGCGGGTAACGAACAATGAGCGATGATAGGACGGACCGTCAGACTCCATTCCATAGGGTACACGTCCCCAAAGTATCTCTCCGTCTTATAAAACTCCATCCACTCCTTCCAAAACTCCTTCTCCCTAAATTTATAGCTCGTTCTCGTCCTTCGATCAGGCCGCACCCTACTTCGCTCTTTAGGGTCAAACACCCCCGACTTTCTAAACTCATCGCACTGGCTTGAGTTGACAAACATGGTTGGTAACTTTGCGACATCCGAGTTCGGGAAGAACATGGCGATCATGGCGAATGCTTGGACAATGTCTTGCACGATGAAACTATGCGGCCAGGGATACTGCGGATCTTGAACGTAGTCGTCGTAATCGCCGCGGAGCTCAAGCCACTCGAGGATCTCAGCTATGAAAAAGATCCAGTCTGTTGAGCCGACATGAGTCGTCTTGAGCATTGCGCGGAGTGTTTCTTGAAGCAGGTTGTATTTGGCGTTATACCCTGGCTCGAGGTCTCCAGCGTGGAAAGACTCCTTGAAGCCTGCGCTTGTTAGCATTGATCATGTTGGCGAAGTGAAGTACTTACTAAAAGCCCTGTCTCGCTCCATAATCTCCATGGGATCAGACTCATCAAGCCGTCGATCATACGACAGTGTCTTATACGCATTCAGCAACCCCGTCCGCTGTAGAAGTGCCTTTTGCGATTTCTTCAACTTATCACTCCTCGCCTGCAAAAGAGCCGTCTCCCAAAACTTGGGCAGACCCCAGATTTTATCCTCATCATCATGTTTCGCCATACGCATCGCTTTCATCGGATCCTTGCCCTTATTGATAGCCTCCAGCCCCTTGACGAAATGTCTAGCCGTACTGGGCAAGATCCCATCTTCAATACTCGCAACACCGTTCCTAATCTCACGGAACGAAACACTCTTCTTATCAGAGGTGAGTTCATCCGGGAAGAGGATCGCGTCTTCGACTTCGTTGGCTTTGTTATAGAACATGTATGGTGATTCAGCTATTTCGGTGTCTTTGCGCATCGTGACCTTTTTGTTGCTCACGTCGAAGAGCCGGAATTCTGATCTTTCGTCGGCGATGGTGTCCCAGAGGCTTGTGAGGTTCTCGCCGGGTTTGATCTGGCGGGTGCGCATGGTCTTTTCGTTACGGTGGAGGCCGCGGAGGAGGAATTCCATGTGGATGTACATGTCGCAAGGTGTTCTCATACGCCAGGCATTACGGAGTTCCTATCACCCGTCAGTTTTGTCTTGGTGGTTGGGAGGGGACTTGCCATGACGACAATGTTATAGAGGTCCATGTGTGGCTCGCCAGGCACAAAATCCCAGATAAACACATCATAGTAATCATCAAACCCAAACCTCCACTCTCTCAGAATATCCGTCAACTTCATAAAGTCAGGTCCAACCTCTAAAATATTAAACCAATCATTCTTGGACGCCCTTCCAAGGCCTTGTTTCTTTCGATACGTCCGAGCTGCTCATCATCCTGCGCAGTGATAACACGGCCAGTCTTGCCATCCCGCACCATGACAAGAAGCTCTCCCCTCCGCATGAGAAGATACTGCAGAAAGCGTCTAGTCACAGGATCATTCCGCTTCATGTTTCCAACGAGAATGTTCCGTGTCTCAACGATATCGTGCTGTCGACGGCCTTGGCTTCGTCCGTCGATTTGATGGTGGTGACTGTATTTGTCTGCGTCAAAGTCTGTGAAGTAGGGGAAGAAACCTAGTTGTTGGAGCTGCTGCATGAAGCGATCTTGGCCCCATGACGTCCAGTTCGACGCGGGGAAGTATTGCCATAGCGTGAGTAGATTGAGATCAGAGAATTCGGACCAGTTTCTGCAAAGTTGGATAGCATGCTTCAAATCGCAGTCCTTGGCCGTGACACTGAACTGGAGCCATCCATCGCGAGACATTGCATTCTCACTAGCATGGTTCCAGATACTCTTCCCGCAGATGGTAACCTTTGTCTTTCTCTGACGTTTCGATTTCCTTGATTTTCTCTTGAAGCGATGACTTTCGACTTCTTTAATCACTCGTTCTTTGAACCAATCATCAGTGTGGAGATGATGATATCGCTTATCACCCTGTAAAAGCTGCTCCATGGTTTCATCATCATCGTCGTCGTCGTCTTCCACGGGGAGTGCATCGTCTGCTTTGTCGCCACGGGCGAAATCGGCACATGCATCACGAATGTCTTGCAGAGTTGTCAGAGACCTTGAGGCAGAGATCTCGTAGTTCAGCTTCTGTGACGGAAGTGTCGTCGAGGAATTCTTGGACAGTTGTCGCTCGGAGGGCGGCGGGGAGGAGAGATGCTTGAAGAAGGACGAGACGGCAGAAGAGGAGGAGTTTGATCTCTCGGATGTCGCGGATTAACTCGTCAATCTCGTCGTCTTCCATCGGAGCAGTCTTATCCCATGCCTCATCATCCGGATCTTCATTCATAGCCATGCGGTCTAGGTATGCTTCTTCAAGGAAAGCATCTTGAAGTTTCTGCTCCTCCTTCTTGCGCATTAATTCCATTCTAGCCTCCATCTGTTTCATGTGACGCTTGAAAAGAGCAGCTTCCTGCTTAATCATCTTCTGCTCTTTCTCGCGGTTCGATTCTTCGTTGTCTTGAGCATCTCGCACCCACGAGTAACATTGCTCTTTCTTGTATAGAATGGCCATGCGTCGCTTCCGGGCTCGTCCAAGGGCTAGAAGGACAATGTGGTGATGACTGACGAGCTTATCGATATAGGCCTGGTGGCCATAATCGTAGCTGATGGAATAAAAATGGGAGTGATGCTTTCTATGGCTGTCATTAAGTACGTGAGTCTCATCAATTGCATAGTAGAGGCTCCTGATGTTCGTACCTGGCACTGAGGCACAATCGGAGCCATGGTAATCAAGATGTTTGCTGATGATTGGCGATTTCGGGTTTGACACCGTGAATCTCAGATTGTTGGGTTTCAGCTCCTCACATTGTGACATGATAAGATAAGCTCGACGAGATAGGATAACGGGGCTGACTAAAGGCGCTTTCCGAAACGTTCAAGTACAGTTATCACAATTGCTTATCTGTATTTGCAATTTTGGGCTGAAATATAAGTGATATTATCTTTTCGATTTAGAACTATTATTTCTAAAATGCTATTACTTAGATCTTGTCAATACTGATTGTTTGATGTTACATAAAGGTGAACGTTTATATTATTTTTCTATTAGAAATATTAATATTGTTTCTATTCTTCTGTCTTTATATAGGGTATATATAAATAAGTAAATTTAAGTTTTAATGTATATCTAGATTTACTAGTTTAGTCTGCTATTTATAAATTATATAAATTATAATAATTTATCTTTAAAACCTTAGCTGCTAATGCCTATAGTATAGATGCCAGAGGAGAGCGATTTATAAACTTTACTAAAGGACTGACGAGAAAATAAATGTAGTACAGGTTTGTTAACTAATTGTCTAGATTGCTGAGACTTCATCACGCTAAAGAACGAGACGCGTTCAAACTGCTATATGTTGCTTTACTGGTATTCCAAGCCTTGCGAGTCTTTCGGGGTATTGGATGGGCACTTCCTCTCAACAGAGATTCCACCCAAATATCAAGCACCTCCCATTCGTTACACCAATCGAGCATCTCATCCTCAATAGTGGGAACAAAACAATCCAATGCTTGCAGCATAGCGCAAACCTCCTGTATAACACACTGGCGAACAAACTGTATACTATCTTTTGCTCTGTGGAGCCCCTTCATTGGACTGGCATATAGTAGTGACAGTTGCACTGCGTTCTTGGTACATTTAACGACGCCACCTAGTTGATCACAATCGTCCATTTCGAACAAACGATCGAGGGCATCTTTGATACTTGACGAAAGATATTTGACAACCTTGAGCCGCCGTGAAAAGAAGTTCTGGAAACTGTCGTTGAGCGCGTCTTCCAGAGGAACCCAGGCCTCAAAATCGTCCTGGTCAACATCGAATCTATCCCTCATCGAGTATCTTAATGCAAGAGCGCTTGCCTTGCCAGGCCCCTCAGGACAACATAGAGTCCACTCTATGCCTTCCAATAGCCTGTCGAAAAAAGACCGATAACGCCATGATGGTTCGAGAGAATATAATCTAAGGAGATCCCCCACAACATTGGCATAAGGCTGATCGAAGGGATTGTCTTGCGAGGCAGATAATGAAGAACTGAGAAGGGTGTAGAAATCGTCTGGGAAAAGCCTATCGAAGCCAAATTGTAAAACGTAGAGCAAATATGACATAGCAGAGCTAAACATTAACCAATTAGCATCTGGGGGCAGAGAACAGTGCAGGATGATTTAATATACTTACCTTCCATCGGATGATTTCTGTGCCGGGTCAACCCCCTGTGCCAAGACGAATTCGAAGAGCTGCCGCAGGTTGTAAAAGGTACTCTCGGCTGACCTTCGCTCTTCGTCCGAGTATCTTGGTCCCCAACTCTCTTCTAAATCTATATCTTCAAATCTAAAATATAAGTTGAAGAGAATATCAAACATCTCCACGGCAATCATACTGAGCAGATTCTCGCCGTTCATTGATACAGCTGAGGGGGATACGTCTTTAGCACGAATGATCGACTCCGCGGCGTGTGCGTTCCCCGACTTGATGGCGTTGAAGATTGCAGAGTCTTTAGGAAGAACTTGAAGCGGCCGGAGGGAAACCCTGGGGGCTTCTCTAGTGATCATCGATCTTAGGTGCTGAACCTTCACCCCGCACCTGAGACGTAGGATCCAGGGAGATGGGATAACGATGCACCCTGTAAGAATGTGCGTAAGATCATCCCCCATGTAAATTTCGGTAACAGACACTAGTATCCGACCAAACCAGGACGACTTGTTACTGCGATGAACGAGTCGCCTTCGCCGCTGACCTGACCGTTGAATGACAAGGGGTTCATTGTTCTTGACGCAGTTTCCTCTTTTGGGTGATTGATCCAACTTAGAGTCGCAATGGCGCAGGTAATGTGACACTTCATTGGAACTCAAGCCAGATTGATCGTCGTTGTATTGTCGGGATAGTTCCTGGAGGAGATTTGAAGTAAAGACTGCCGCCTCATTTTGCAAAGACAACTGTATCATTTCGCGAGCCTTTTCCATGATTGCAGTCATGTTGTTGGCATTTTCATGGAGCAGAGTCTCTATTACTGTTTCTTGAGTCATATGTGACCGATCAACCTTTAGAGACAAAGTTGACATCATTGTGGAAAGGTTGTCAGCCGCAGATTCTAACCTACTCAAACTATTGCGGGACTCAATACGAATCTGGGAAAGGTCTCGGCTTTAAAGTTGGTTAGCACGAAAGCGTGCGGTTCTTCTGTAAGAAGTCATACTCACGATAGACCTATCATGAGGCTGACAATCAGCTCATTCTTCAGCAGCACTAGCCGTGCCTGTAAAGCCTCGATTTCACCGTTTTTCAATATACTTCGTATTGCAAGCCTAATGCTTTTCCACGTATGGCCTTTTGTATTTTTCTTCAATCCCTGGAGGATCCCCAGGAGTCGCGTAGATATTGCCCTACAAGCATTGCATATTGAGGCCAGCTCCTGACTCGGGGGCATTTCACTGTCAAGTTGTTTAATCAGAGTCGCGAAATGATTCGTTACCAGCTCTGTGTCTACATTGTCGTCCAGGGTTCCAGTGACCGAGCTGTATAGTTCCGTGGTTTTTGAAATTAAATTGGCGCTGAAGTCGAGAAGTTGCGCTATGGTGCCTGTGAGGCCAATTATCGCAAGGGCTTCCATGGCGATTATTAGTCGTAGTAGGCAGACGCAATTTATTAAATTCTGATACAATTCTGAAGGTCTTTGATTAAACAATAAAGAGAGGAGGAGGGCAAGAAGAAAAGAAACGTATATATGCTACTAGAGTAGCAAAAGTCAGCCTTAGGCTGACTTGGATTTAACACCGCCTTGATTTTCAACCCCCACGACTTACTTTACTCACAGTCCTAAACATTCTGGCAGGAAATTCAGTACTAGCCGAAGTTTAACCAAAGATGCCACCTTAAGACCCTTAAATATAATCAAATAGAGTAATTAAACTAATTAAACTAATCATTTACTTATTAAGTTATTGTATTCTGAAATTTTAATATAAACTTGCTGTTAGTAAATACCAGGTAGAATTCTATACCTCACCTGATTCTTATACTCATCCCAATCCTTACCATACTTCTCAATGCAAGCCGCATCATCTCTCCTCTCCCGATGAATAAGCAGGAACCCAAACCAAGCTGAGTAAAAGTACGTAAACAGCATACCCCAAGGTGCAGCGCCATCGGGAGTCACCAAGCGACCATCCAGCATCTTGACAACCTCGTTTCCAGCTACAGCACTACCCGCTGGCAGAATAACATAACCAGCGAACTTGGTCGGCAGCGAGAAAGGAAGAGACTGAAGCCAATCACCAAAGTAGTTGATGTGACGGGCCATTCCCCACCATCCGCCTGTCAAAAGCTTGGTTCCACGCTTGGTCTGGATGAAGGTCATGTTTGTAAAGGCAGGGTGGTTGGGATCCTTGCGGAAGAGAGCCTTTTGGTTGTTGGAGGATCGGAAGATGTACAGCCCGATGGCAAAGACTGTGGCGATAGCGGACACACCGATAGGTCCCAGGTGAACGGGGTAGACAGAGAGGTAGCGGCACTGAGTCGAGTAGAGGAAAGGGACCCAGACCATGTTACCCCAAACAAGCATGAATCCAAGACCATCTTGGGTGATATCCATCATACCCAATAGTCCAAGCTCTGAGTACTGACCCTCAAGCACGTAGTAAGCTTGGACCGTAGCGATGACCAAGATGCTATCAGAAACATAGCCATAGTTGCGATACTGCTGAGCGATGAAAGCGCAGTTTAACAAGATCCAGCCTGTAAGAGCAGTGCGCATTTCCAACCAAGACTTGATGTCGATCTCGCCGAAGATGGGAAGCGTGACGCGAGGGTTGAGTTCACGGCCGATGAAGAAGTCGTAAATGATGCGGCCAGTGTGTCCACCTCTAGCGAGCTCGCGCAGCTGGGGATTGCCCTTCTTGACGGAGAAACTGCCGATGTAGACGTAGAGTGAGACGATAAAGGTTAGGACGGTGCTTGTGGTGAGGAGTTGGAGATAGTTGGTGGTCATGAAGGTCCAGACGGGGAATTCAGCGCCGTAGATGTAAGTTCCAACAGCGCATGCAGCCAATTGCGCAACGCTTGAGGAAAAGGCTACAGTTCTGTCAGTTTCACTGCCCAAGCGGTGCGATCAAAACAAAACCTACAATTGAAGCGATACTTCAGCGCCTTACCCGACTCCCTCAACTTCGTACCATAAACCTCCTGCGCCGGCAAAACGCGATACAGCACCAGACTCAGAAAATAATAAGCAAAAAGCCACCCTGTGACCTCCCAGCTCATTAATCCCCAGATACCCTCCTTTGGCCAGGGCGTTTGCTCCTTGAATTTCTGCCACGTCAATGTTTTGGGTTCAAGAAGAGCTGGCGCGGGACATCCTGAAACGTCGTTGCAGCCGAGATAGAGAAGTTGCATGAGAACTGGAAGACCAAAGACGATGCCTGTGGCGCCGATGCTATTGGGAGTTAGTGGTGAAGCGGAACGGAAAGGGATGGTGCTTACGGGCCGCCGAATTCGTATTCTGGTGTTTTTGGGGCCTTCATATTGAGGGGGAGGCTGAAGGACAACCGAGTGAGATGAGCGAGCGAGTATAATGAGAGTGTTGATTTTGGGCTTGTGATGAATGAACGAGAGTGACGATGTTGATGCTTTTATTGATGTAGAAATGCCATCAATTGATATCGACCCATTCTCAAGTCAACGGAAGAGCTCAACCCGGCCCACAACGATTAAAGATATCCGAAACATGTCATCTGTGATTGGACGATAAACTGGCCTAGTGGGGAACAATTCCTCTTCTCATACGAATACGGACGCGAAAGAGACTCAAAAATAACACGGACATATCTCACTATAAACCTACACTAACAATCTATCAATATTGTCAACTTCGGAGCCCGAGGATGCCTTGAGCTTCTGCACCTCCCCCAAAAACAGTGGATCAACTTCATGCCTTAAAAAATTGCCGAGCCCAATCAAAACATTACATTTGCAATTGACTTTCTACCGTTCCATTCTCCCCCCACGACTTTTACAGGGTTTTCTTCCCCAAGATCTCATTGATCTCATCAAGGTGCTCGGAAAAGTTATCGACCAAGTTATCCCACATCTTGGGCTCGTGCTCGTGCTTCTTATCGCTGTACCACGCCCAGTCCGTGATGGTCAGTTGTCTGCAGCTCTCGAACATGAAAGCCACTGCGCCCTTGGAGATTTGCATCTGCGGTGGGGGCTGCGCTGACGCTGCTTTGAATTCCTTTTGTATGTTAGTATTTGAAAGTGGTGGAGGGTGATGAGGGAACGTACTTCGTAGGCTACACCGTGAGGAACCCAGCCGCACTCAAACGACACACCACCAGGCTGAAACTCATCAGACCGTCCAGCGTACTCTCCATAAATCAGCCCCATTAGCTCAGACGCTGCGTTGCGATGATAATACGGTGGTCGGTATGTATGCGACGCGACGTCCCAGCGAGGTGAAAAGATGAGAAAGTCCGCCAGCGGAGCATTCGCATCTCGCGAAGCAGCCGTCAAAACGCAAAAGATAGACGGGTCAATATGATCAACAGAGATAGATCCAACGTTGACAAACTTGGTGAGATCATACTTGTAAGGCGCGTAGTTCCCATGCCAAGCGACAACGTCAAACGGGCAGTGGTTCTGCGTGCTCTTGAAGAAGCGTCCGCCAAGCTTATACACGATCTCCCACGGATCATCACGCGTAACAGTGTAATTAGCCTTGGGGTACAAAAAGTCCCTCGCGTTAGCAAGACCATTTGAACCCAGGGGACCAAGCTCAGGAAGTTCAAAGTGCGAGCCCCAGACTTCGAGGATATAGCCCCTAGTCGGACCTTCAACAGCGACTTTGAAGCGTTGACCGCGCTGGATGACGCAGATCTCACCGGGCTGGACGTAAAGATTGCCGAATTCAGTCTGGATGTCAAGATTGCCTTGCTGAGCGATGATGAGAAAGTCGCCGTCGGAGTTTACGAAGGCGCGCTTTTCCATGCTCTTTGTGGCGGAGAAGATGTGTGTTGCGAGACCTTCGCGGAGGGTAGGGTCGCCTGGGGGATGTTAGAGGTTAAAGGCGAGGAGGGGTGAGGGGGAAGTACCTGAGCCGGCGATTGTGCGGAGGCCAGAGACGAAGTCGGTGCCGTCGGAGATGTCAAAAGGGAGCTTGGGGTGTTAGCCGATGGTAGTAGAGTTGGGTTGTTGGTTCACGTACCCAGGCTAATTGAGTTGGTGAGATTCTGACGGCAGGGTTCAGAGGTAGAAAGCAGCTCTCTGTCCCTTCAACCTTGGGCATATCCGTCTACCTACGTCAGCAAAGAAATCTCCCATGAGTTGTGACACTTACGAATCCCTGGTGAGCAACAGCAGGTCTCGCTCGGTACAGCCACGAATTCTTATTAGCCTGGCGAGAAGCACCAAACGACGTGGTCATCTGCTCAGCATAAAGCCCAAACCTAACACATCGCGGACTATTCTGTCCCTGGGGAATAGTCCCAGGAATAGCCTCTGATTCATGGTGGTTGTTGAAGCCAGAGAGGTACGTATACGGATCATTCTTTCGAGTCGCAAAGGACGGAATACTTCCATCCTTCTGGGTCTCAGCCCAGTGAAAGATGTTTTGATAATCCTCTGCTGGTGCCATGATGGAGACTGATAAAAGAGGTGAGCAGTGGTTGATGCTGAACTTATAGTCACCGCGAAGAGCGTAGAGGTGAAGGAGATCCGGGAATGGCGGAAACGGTTGAGGCTGTGTTTATATAAATCAGTTGACAAGGTGCACTTGCCGACGATAAGAATGAAATTCACCCCGCTCCTTGGCTACCCCATCGGCGGCAGTCGGCCCGAGGCTTAGCTAGCGTTAGGTTCACAATAGCCAGGAAATAAGTGGGAATTTGGGATCCACGATCTACGTAATCTATGCTTACTATTCGATCAGTCAGACGAACTTTATGGTTGCAAGGTGGAGACGTCGGATATAGCTGTGTTAAGTTGGGGGTCAGTTGAGGGTGTGCCGGAAATACAGAATGTTGATACATCACTTTTATAGGATGGCTTCGATGATATTGTCCGTTGTTTTGATGTCAGCTGATGCCAAGCCACAATTCTTCGTATCAAGTGACTGCTTTAGTCGGATGCATACCGCCGATGGAAATCATCGTCAGCTTCACTTAATGACTGTTCACTCGCCTGCAGGATCTAATAAATATTGCCCGGACCGCAGGATGTTAATACATCAGTTTCTTAGGGCGGCTGTCATAATGGTGCCTGCTATTCAGGGTCAGATAAATCTAGTTCCATCTATATCCCAAGAGTTTATATCTAAAGTCGCTTTAATCATCATCATAGTGCCCAGTAAGAAAATCATAATGCGTGCTCAACGACATCTCACTCGCCTCCAGAATCCAATACCCAGCACCAGGACTCTCCAAATGATACGGAGGCTTCGGGTAGCTATCAACATAAGGTAGCTGTATGACATCAAGCCCGCCCCCATACCCATCCTTATCTCCCTCGGCATTGCCAAGCGTACGCCAGAACTGGCTGTACGTGATCTGTCTGCCTGTCGTTGCGCTTCGCATCTGACCCCACGAGATACGCGAGAACCACTCCATGGGGATAGCGAAAGCGCACTCTTTGGTTGTTCGCGCCAGGGTATCGAATGATGCGATTAGCTCATCTGGGTCGGGATCGCGGATACCCGCGCCGCACCATTCTATTGAGATATAGAGACGCTTGAGATTTGGGAACCGAGCGGGAAGAATGAGGTTGGTGACATCCTCGAGGACGTTGTCTTTAGTGATCGGGGCTTTGATCTCGAGGGAGGTGATCTTGGTGAGATGGTGGTGGGGTTTAAGCGATGGAAGTTCAGTAATTGTTGCTTCGCCGGAGATAATGATGGTGTTTGTAGAGTACAGAACATCAATTGTCTCTGCGTAGCTGCCCGCAACGTCAATCAGTGCTCATTAGTAGGTAGATAGATGCTGACGTACTTTTGCCGACAGGACTGCAGCCAACCCATTATCCTGATGTTCTGAGGCGGTGGCTTTGGGACATTGACCGCATCGCAGCAGCGATCAATCCAGGGCCCTGGGTTAAGGCCACCGCGTGTCATAGGACCCAGCTCTGGATCATGCTTTCGAGCGCAGATACATCCATTCCACGACCAGAGTTTTCTTCTTAGGCCTGGAGCATCTGGGTCACCTAGCTCATATCCATCAAGGTCATCTGGATCCTCTGGGGTACGACGAGCAGCATCAAAAGCGAGATGCATATGGAGACGCCTATCCCCAAACGCCAAGCGAAGAATATCGCGTCTCAGATTAGCAGGGACTCTGAACCAGAGCGATTGTTGAAACGCTGCAGCTGGTCGCTGTAGACTCTTTTCATCATTTTCATCGCTGAACCCAGGCGGCGTAAGTGCACGAGGTCGTGTGGATGGTAGCTTTGGGATAAGATGTCTCCAGTCTTGCCAGTCGCGATCATATACTCCCCAATCTGGCGAAATCGGTGGACTTGGTGCTATTAATTATTAGCATATGTGTGATTACTGAAGTGGTGGGAAGCATACAGTGTGAGCCTGGTGAGTTGCCTCCACTAAAGGAAAAGTCTGGTGAGGGGAAATCGACGGGGGTTGGTGTTGGACTTGAAGGTGCCATGTTGGAGTGAGATGTTGAGAATGAGTGAGTGAGAAAGGTAGGCGAATGAGATTAATTTGCTTGAGGTCACGTGAGAGATGGGATTCTTTCCGATTCCAATTTACCAAGAGACAGAATCTGCCTGGCTAGTATAATAAGAGAAGAAATTAAATTTTATAAAATTAATCTACTACATTATATTAAATTATTATATGCTCTATTAGTATATTTAAGCTTAGATATATACCTAAATATTACTATAGGCTAGTAGTGATTTAATTAAATATTTATCGTTACTGTTATATCCTGTAAGTTGTTATACAGGGTCTGTAAAGATATAATACAGGTAAGATTTACTTAATCTTCTTAATAACCAATAGAAAAGTAAGCGAAGTGCTTATATATTAACAGGATTAGGAATAGTCTCGGTCTGAGAGGTCCGGACAATAAACAAGGCTTGTATCCCAGACACTTTAGCAGAGAATTTAGTTCCGTTCCTAAAGAGGCTAGAATTCAACTTAAACACTGAGCTCCCGTTCCCAAAGAGGCATAGCAGGATGTTTCCCGCCTAACAATAATACACCGACTGAGGGGCTTGCTTACCGCAGTGCTGCTCAACCTCAAACTTGTAACAATCGCAGCGGCTCTTTTATTGCCTATCTGTCTGTTGGTTGGTGGAGTAACTAACTCTAAACTCTATTAGTTCGGCCCGATCGGGCTGTCCCTTGCAAATAATGGTAAGATCTCGTGTTCCTCCATTGAGTCTTGTATATATTACGTGTTTCAGGTAGCATTTCTACATCATACTCTACTGATTTATAAGTGTGTTTCCAATTTGGGTCCGGATGAGTCGGGAGCAGGTGTTTTAAGTACTTGGAGTTCATTTCTTCGTTATGTAGCAACTGAAATTCATATATAAAACTTCCATCTAGCTGTCTTGATGTCTATTTCTCTACAGCAAATGCTCTCATTTAAGCAAGATAGAAGACTGTTTATCTTGATCTCTCGTCTGTAACAAAATGCAGCTCACCAGCCTCCTCACTATCATATCCCTCGTCTCTGCTTCTTTCGCAGCTCCCGGTGACCGTGGCAGTTACACTGTTTCTGGCCTCGGTACCCGCAAGCAGGCTATCTTGAGTGCTGGTGGCAACACCCTTGATTTGGCCATTGCCATGCTTGAGGATGAACACATGTCAACTAACTACAAGTATGGTGAGTGAACCCAGCTGCAGAGATATATCTACCGACGGGCATATTAAGACCTAAATTTACAGGCGACGGTAAGACTCTCGATGCGGCCAACTTTGGCGTTTTCAAGGTCAACTGGGGAATGCTTCGTGTCTGCGCCAAGCGAGCTGGATTCGTAGGACAGTCCGAAAGTCAGTGGAATAACGGTGCAAAGCTCAAGTAAGTGCTGTTGTAATAGGCATGTGTCACATTTACCAGCTGACTGGCTACTCACTTCACTCACAGCTCTGATATCTACGCTGATGTTGCCTCCCGTTGGGATTGCCAGGAATATTACGGTTACGATAAGTGGTTTGCCGGTCACCGTAACGGCGCGACTGGCTTGTCAAACCCCAATACGGAGGATATTCGATTCTACCGCGAGTCTGTTGAGTGGATCCAGACACAAATTGAATCAAAGTCTACCTACAAGACTGATGACACTCGCTTTTGGGTTGATGTCACCCCTATCTAAGTCAGAGGCATAAGCCTGTTGTCGGGCGTCGTAGCTGTGAGGACGGGGTCTATAGGGGGTCTGATTGGCTGCGAGCCAATTCAACAGGCTGATTACAGGGGGGTGCGGGATAGGTTCCTTTCAAGTATTTACTCTATTTCAGACATCAAGCGATCCTATAAAGGATCGCAGTTAAATCATATTTTCACTGTTATCTGGCACGGAAGCGAGGAAATCATTCCTATTTCAGATTTCTGACTTTTTCGGGGCAATGATACTGCCCGGATACCAATCGTTGTATCCGAGCCGAAAAGGGTTGGAATTTAGATGGCTTGAGAGTCTCCGCTTCTCATTGCTGCGCATGTTCTCGCTCACACTAGGGGTCGCCGGGAAACGAGCTTCCGAGTGATCAGAATTCCGGAGGCTGCTCCTCGTAGCGCATCAATATGGAGTACTCTGTACAGTGAGATCGTGTAATTGAGCGCACTGGAGAATTCCCAGACTATGTACGCCAGAAAGTCTTCCACGGGGAATCAACTCATGAGTTATTCGGGCTTCATTGACTCCAGCCTTTCCCCCAATTGCGTCGTCAGGTGAATGAATAATGACCTGACAGTGATTTGCCGCAACTGTGCAGCCGAGCCAATGAACAAGTAACCAGCTTGTGAATTGGTGATCCTTAGTTTGTATAGCGGCTCCATGCTCGAGTCGGATGTTTTTGCCTGAAGTAATACTACTTTAAAACTTTAGATCATCTTATACTACTATTGATATAATAATTATATTCTACCCAGCTTATCTCACTACATTGCAGTAATTAAGGATTCAAGCCCAACTTGTTTCTAAGGCGGGTAAAGTCTTGAGCATCACCATTCTTAGACCAGTCAAATTGATCCAGGTACCTAAGAGTTCCGTTAGAAATGGTAACGTTTTTCGCATCAGTTAATTGACTTACATCATGAAAGAAAAGAGTGCCAACGAGTCAGCGTTCTTGGTAGCCAGCTTAGGACCAGAATAAGGGTTTGTGTTGCCATTCTTGTCTTTATAAGTACGTGCCAAGTTCATGATCCAACGAAGACCATCTATACCTAATTAGCATGTTTCGCCCAATTGCCGTTGCTGAACTTACACGCTCCCTGCTTTCTTTGTCCCTTCTGATTGAGTTCTTGCTGCGAGGGAGGACGGGTGTAGTATTCGACCTGGTTGTTCTTGTCCTTGTATCTCAAGTAGCCCTTCTCGCTAACAGCGACTTGGTCCTTGATGACTGCATTGTGTTAGATCTGCTAGACCATAGAACGCGACGAGAAACTTACGGTGCTTCAAGTTGGAGTCAACACCACCGAACCAATGCATGAGCTCGTGGTAAAGCTGGGTAGGGTTGGACACCCAATTCGTCATGATATGGTCACCCAGCGCAGCAGAGGTCTTGTACTGTCTCGGCGTGATGCGCGCCTTTCCAGCATCAGACGTCATCTTGGGACAGATGATGACAATATCATCGCTCGACGAGATCAAAGCCTCTCGGTTGCCAATACAGTGTCCGACAGAGGCTACCTTGGTCTGTCTGAAGTCCCAACGGTTGGCGTAGTAAAACGCCCCGGCTATTGTGCCGCCGTTTTGGATGTAGCGGCTCACAGCTGGTTGGTCTCTGACCTTGCCTACACCAGGCTCTGGCTCGTCATCGACGTCGTACCACTGGAAGACATCGTCGCCGCAGACCATCAATGGCTTGGCGTTGGGCTTTTGAGAGAGAATTGGGCTGAAACCCTTGGCGGGGTTGTTCTGAGATGAGGGAAGAGTGTTGGCCGTTTTAGCAAAGATGTCTTTTGACTGTCAGCAAAGCAAGTTTGTCAAGAAGAGTTCAACATACCTCGCAAATCCTCAATGTACTTCTGAGTCTCAGCATCATGGCCCTTGTAGTTAGGCATGAGTCCAAAGATGCTATTAGCAGCCGATGAAATACGCGCCCACTTAACTGCACCGTCGGGATCAGAGTTTCGGTCCGGCATCTTCGCAAGGAGAAACTCGAGACTGGTTCTAGCAGCATCAGCCAGATCAATTGACTGCGTGAGAGCATCCTTGATGTCGTTCTCGAAGCCATTACAGCTTGGGTCAATCTCCCAAGGATCCAGTGATGCATCGACTGCGAGTGCAGAGCTGGAAAGACCAGCGGCCAGCAAAAAGCTGGATAAACGCATAATGGGCAAAAGAATTACGGTACCGTAAAGATCGACTGTTGAAACGAGTGACTGCGTCTGGGAAACGCGAAAAGGAGCGAACGACTGAAGGGCAGAAAACCAAAACGAATGGAGCTTGATAATGGATGTATGTATATTACATTTTACTGAAATTGTAGATAGCGTCTCATCCTTGAGTGTTTGTCTCCATGCAGCCCCTGCAGTAAATTGGCATAAGCCGAGCCTCCACTATCCAAGATGACACCCCCACAAATCAGCCCTGAGGGTTTCATCCTTTGATCCTACGCTGATTGACGAGTCTCAGAGACATCACTAAAAATGAACAGACCATTGAGCATCGGCGCGGCCGGACGATGAGTTATCTCCTCGAATTTGATATGAAACTCCACAGTAGATTGGTGATAAAGGCACTATTGATGGACGGAGAATAAGACTCTCCACATTCCGTGCCGTTATGCATTTCGCTTGTTGCCGATCTTTTGGCTGTGCCTCACAAGGCAATTGTCGGGAGATATTTTCGCATACTTAGCAAGATATGAGATGTGTGCTGAAGTTTTAGGGTGCGCCACAGTGAGCGAAGGATTTACGGTTATCTGACATTATCTACGTAGCGCAAATGAATGCACTCCGCGACCATTGGAACAGTATAGAAAATTGTGCAAACCGTCAAATTGGTAGAAGTCTCAATTAATACGCATGACTTGACCAATATTCATTGACCGGGTAGGAAGATAGGCAAAGCCGCAAGGGATCACACTCTCCGACGGATCAACATGAGCGCTCCATCTTATCATCTCCATAACAGCCAAGCCGTACAACATCCAATAAGCATAACATTACTCCGAGATGAAATTCTCAATGCAACATCAATATCGACGATCAGCTTTGCCTTACCAGGTTCCAGATCCAACTCAATTTCACCGAGTCCTTCCCGTTGCATTCTCAATGCACGGCCCCAAATCTCCTAACAAGGCTGAGCATCAGCAGCTCCACAGCGTTTCACCTAAGTTAATGAAGCTGACTTGTTTCAAGGATCTCAAAATTAAGCTCCACTGTCAGCCATGACGGGTATATCCTCACGGTATGTTTATCCCATGAAAAGGCATCCCGAGCCTCTACTTTACACTTGCTCTTTTGTTTTACGGACACTCTTTCATTCGTTTGTCTTGGACTATACGCATTCATTCGTTTATGCTGGTATAGCCGTTCACTCTTTTATTTCCACATTCTCTACAATAATGCAGCAACCTTGGAAGTTGCGCGTACTTGCGCTATGTCTTGCGACGTCGCTGTCGGGTGTTTCTGCGCAGGACTTTTCTACAACGACAGGTACTGAGACCTCAACGGACTTGGGATTCGTGGAGCCTTCAACCGAGGTTGCTCTACCTGAGACAACTTCTTCAGAGGCGTTCATTGACCAATCTCCCTCGTCTGCTACCTCTGAAGCGCAAGTGGAGGTTCCTACTACTTCTGTGGATGAGGAGACAACTCAGATCAATGTTGTTCCTGCTTCAAGCAATGAGAGCAGTCAGGCTGTAGAGCCTACAACAAACATTGGTCCTCCAGCTGGAACGACAGAGTCTACTGGTGCTGGTGTTGAGACATCTTCTCACCCCGAGCAGTTGCCTGATACTGCAACCACCGACAACAACATCCCCATTAACACCGCCACTGGCCATCCAGTGTTTCCTAATCCCAACACCCAAAAGACTGAGCCTGGGACACAGCCCACTGACGCTGCTTCTGTGGATCAGACCTCAACAGAACTTACTGGTGCTCCTTCTGAGGCCACTACCGTCGCCACCGATGCCCAGCCCCCTATTGTCTCTACTGAGTCAGCTGAGGCCGTCGAGCCTACAACCGAGACTGCTGAGCCTACAAGCCAGGCCGCTGAGCCTACCACTCAACTCCCTCTCCCCGAGGCCACCACTGAGACCTCTGCGGCTGCTCAACTTACAACTGAAAAGGCCCCTGAGGTGTCAACTGGCTCTGCTGCTGCTCCCGTCATCGAGTCTACTACCGAGGTGAAGGCCCCTGAGGTTTCCACTTCTGACGAGGCTCAAGCGCCTGTCGAGTCCACCACCGACAAGGCTGAGCCTACGACTGAAGAGAAGCCGGAACCCGAGCCTACCACAGATTCCAAGGACGCTGAGAAGCCTACCACCCAGGCTCCTGGTCCCAAGCCCACGACTGAGGATGCTGGCTCAAACGAGCCAACCACCAAGAACGAACCTGGCCAGACCGGTGCTCCTAACGAGCCTGAGAAGACCACTGCCCCTCCGAACCCTACCACCACCGAGGACGGCATCGTCACTGGTTCCAACGGCGCTGTAGTGACTTATGTCCCTGAGCAGGACAAGGACTTCTCTGACTTTACTGGTACCACCACCACCACTGACGATGGTGGTGCTGCTATCGTGATCTTCCCTGGTGGTTGGTTCTGGAAGCCCTCAGGTAACCTCCCCGCTGGCATCCTGCCTCCTCCTCCTGGCACCAACCCTGCTGGAGCTGGCAGTGGTACTCCTGGTGGCGGTGGCGAGGGAGAAGGTGAGGACGACAAGAACGAGACGAAGAAGGAGGATGACGAGCAGTCCACGAAGGAGGAGGAGAAGTCAACTGCTGAGCCCTCCACTGCCGAGACTACTGCTAAGACTACTGAGGCTACCACTACTACTGAGGCTTGCGCCGCCGTTGAGGTCGAGGACTGTACCAGGACCATCTCTTACTACACCACTGATGGAACCGTCACTCACACTGAGTTTGGTGACTGTCCTACCGTCGCCAGCTGCGCAACTGGTACCCAAGCCACCTCCACCGAGACCGTGTCTGCTGAGGCGGAAGAAGGTGAGGAGCTCGAATTCGAAGAGCTGGAGAGCGATATTCCTGATGACTTTGACTCTGAGCCTGACGAGGAGACCGTCGAAGCCCTTGAGGATGCTTTGGATGAGGGCCTTGGTGCTGGAGCGACCACCACTGAGGAGCCTATCGCTTCGTCTACTGGTACTGACACCACTGGCGAGGCTACTTCCACCGAAGCTGGGACTACCAGTGATACCAAGATTGAGGAGACTTCTTCAGAGGCTACGACTGAGCGAACCACTACTATCCCCAGCACTCTCATCACCACTACCCGCAACACCGAGTCCTCCAACGAGTCTTCCGATACGACTACTGATGGCACTACAACCCAGCTCACCTCCTCTGACATGATCACCTCCACCACTGCCACAACCACGATGCGCACTTACTACCCCTGCGTTCCCCACGGCGGCCCTCGCGTCGAGACTCCCTACTGTAACTGCGAGACAACCAGCGACGGCGAACAATACGTCGTCACAGCGCCCATGATCTCAGGTCAGTGCGCAGACTACACCGAGTTCCCCATGAGCTTGTACACCACTCCTCCCCCTGCGCCTGAGCCCACTGTCTTCAAGGAGCCCTTTACTCGCACCGACGCTGGTACTGTTCTCGTTTACGAGTCTTACTCGCTTAGCTACTTCGCCGTCAACACCATCAAAGTCACTGCCACTGTCGGTCTCGGCGAAGCATCTACTGTGTCAACACCTCTCCCCATCGCTACGAACTGGAACGGCGATGGATCGAGTATCTGCAGCAGTGGTGATAAGAATGTTCGCAACGCTGTCGCTGGTGCTTGCGAAGCTGCATTGAATAAGTTTGAGGATGATACTTTGTATACTGACTATGTTTCGCGATATGAGCGCATGGGAAGTATTCTCAAGGTGCTCACGTTTGGAAAGGCTGGTTGCACGGTGCAGTTCTCTTGTGATGACTATGGTATTGGAATGAAGGGCAAGGATATCAAGGATCTGTAAGTTGACATGATTCACCCATGAAAGATATATGCTAACTTTGTGATAGCCGCCGACAGCAAGATGGTTTGACACGTTGTGGCAACATTGACTTGTCCAACTCGTGCAAGATTCACATTGACTACTGTACTGAGTGTCACCATGATGGCTAGGAAGATATATACTATATAATTGTATGAATAGAAAGATTTATCTCCTTGTGACTCGTTAAGCAGACAACTCGACCCCCGAAGCTATTAAGGCGACGCGTCAAGACAGTTTATAATTGTCCACTCCTAGGTCAGTAGAGTGAAGAAACTGCCCCGGAGACTTGGCAGATCGAGAGTTGCTGAATTACCACCACGAGCATTACACATTATGCTGCACAGAACTGAATATCTCCCAATCCTGAGGGATTGACCTTGGCCTGACAATGAATCATCATTAGGGAGTGGGGACAGGTAGATTTATGGTCTTGTTTCTTAGAGAGGACGACACAAAGCGTTGGTGATTTATTATCGAGTGGTATGCCATGCCTTATTGGGTTATATTTGCAATGGCTTATTTACCAACCCTATTATGCATTCAATAGAAGTTTGAAGTATTCAATCTCGATACTGATTATATTATAGATACTTTTACCTATGCTATTCTCAAAATGCTCACCGAACCATTAACTTGATCCACTGCCTTATGACTTATTGAAGGCCCTACAGGCTATTGCGTTCTTGCATGCCTATTGGTCTGTTCCTGGAATCTTGTACAACCAACAGCCGCCGGCTTGGGCACTCATGCATATGGAGCAATTAACCGAGGCTTATGCGTTCACTCGCACTTATGCTGACGAAGACCTGGTTTAGCAGGGAGCCTGCATTATTACAATTAGGCACCAATGCTGCCATGACCAGGGGTTTGAAAATGAGGCTGCGATTACGGAGAGAATTCATGAAGACTAGCATATTATCTCTCTAGCATTCTAAAGTTAAAGGTACTACTACTCTATTCAAAACTGTTTATTTACATTGCTACTCCTAGACACATTCAATCGCTCCAAAGCAACTTTTGTATGATGTCCGAGATAACGGAAATCCATTTCACGCATAATGACTATACTGTGGCCTGGATTTGTGCTTTACCAACGGAGCAGACAGCAGCGATCCTGATGCTTGACAAAGAGCACTCTAGCCTGCCAAGCCAGTGCGAAGACCCGAATACCTACACCCTTGGTTCTGTTGGAAACCACAACGTGGTCATCGCGTGCCTGCCCCTTGGGCAGACAGGTAACGATCCAGCAGCTTCCGTCGTGATGGCGCTGATGATGTCATTCCCTGCCGTTCGATTTGGCCTAATGGTCGGTATCGGTGGTGGGGGCCTGTCATCTAAGGTTCGCCTTGGAGACGTGGTTGTCAGTAAACCAGTGGATGACTTACCTGGTGTTATCCAGTGGGACAAGGGCAGGGCTGAACAGAGCGGAAGTTTCCGGAGAACCGGCTCCCTAAACAACCCGCCGCGGGTGCTGTTAACGGCTTTGACGAAGCTTATAAGCCACCATGATAGAAATGGTAATGGAATACAACTTGCCCTGGAAAATGTGAGGGCCACAAATCCGAAACTCAGCAAAAGTTACACGGGTCGCGATGGTCTCAAGGATATCAAGTTTGATGTGGACTATCCACATCAAGAACGCCCAGCAGATGATAGCGCCTCTGAATTGACTGATGAAGAGGAAGATGCTTGTCGATTCTGTGATAAATCCAGAGCCGTCGAGAAAAAGCCCCGGGAGACAAAAATACACTATGGACTAATTGCTTCAGGAAATAAAGTCGTCAAAGACTCGGTTTTACGCAATAGCTTCAGAAAGGAATTTGGCAACAAGCTTCTGTGTTTTGAGATGGAGGCCGCAGGGATTATGAATAGCTTGCCTTGCCTCGTAATTCGGGGTATATGCGACTATGCAGACTCTCATAAATCAGATGGCTGGCAAAAGTATGCTGCAATGGTAGCTGCGATATTCGCAAAAGAACTTCTGCTAGTAGTACATGCTGAGGAGGTCAAACAAATGAAAGATGTCAAAGGTAAGCTTACCTATGAGCCCATGATCATTCCCACTTAAACCTAGTATATGCAAATTAAATTCAAGGTGTTTATTTGCAATAAAAACTAATCATTTATAGATTTACAAAAGACTATGGAAACAACGCAGCGTACAGTCCTTGAAGATAAATATCAAAAGATCCTTTCTTGGCTTCGTGAAGATGATCAAGGAAACCGCCTAAGTCAACATTTAGGGCAGAGGCAGGCGGGTACTGGACAGTGGCTCCTAGTATCACCTGAGTTCAACCAATGGCTAAAATACAAGCCGCAGATGCTTTTCTGCCGGGGGGCGCCAGGAGTTGGAAAAACAATTATAGCGTCTGTTGTGGTTGAGGAACTCACCAAACGTTACCAAGGGAATAATGAAATCGGAATTGCTTATGTGTTTTGTGAGTTCACAAACAACGAAGAACATCCCATCGAACCGATTCTGAGAGCTTTCATCAAGCAGCTGTCGCAAATTGGTCTGCCCTTTCCGGCAGCTGTTGAGAGTCTCTATCATCGGACTTTCTCACTTGGCAGGGTGCCAACAGTTGATGACCTTCTTGACACTTTGGTGTCTCTCTTAAATCTATACTCAAAGGTCTACATCATCATCGATGCCCTGGACGAGTTCTCGGTATCTGGAGGTCGTCGAACAAAGTTTATGAAAATCATTAACGACCTAAGGAATCAGCCGCGGCTGAACTTTCTTGTTACATCTAGATATATACCGGAAATCAGCGACAGCTTTTCGGATTACGTCGACTTGGCAGTCGAAACCGGCGATGAAGATATAGAGAAGTACCTCAATGGCTATCTTCCAAATCTCGATGGTGTTGTCGGCACAGACAAGGAATTGCAAAAAGAGGCAAAGTGTGCGATTATTAAGGCGGCAAGCGGAATGTATGAAAGACAACACTCTAAAAACAGGCCAAGCTAACAATTTCTCCAAGGTTTCTTCTCGCCAAGCTACAAGCAGAACAGCTAGGGGGCATGATAAATCCTAAACTCGCAAGGAGCAAATTCGAGCAATTCTGTCTCTCACCTGGATCATACGAAGAAGCCTATAAAGGCGCATTAGACAGAATCCGGGGTCAATCTGACCAACTCGCTGAGCTTGCAATACGAACTCTGTCATGGGTCACACATATGGAGAGATCGATCTCAATTCAAGAACTACAGATCGCTCTCGCTGTAGAAAAAGGCAACATGAACATCGACCCACACAACTTTACATCTGCCAAACTTATCATCACGTCTTGTGCAGGACTGATTATGCTAGACAACAGAAAATATGTTCAAATTGCTCACTATACTGCCCAAGAGTTTTTAAGGGGAGGCGGAGGCATTCGGCTTGGTTCACCACACCGAGAAATTGCGACGTCGTGTATCGCGTCACTTTGCTCCAACTACATTTGTATGTGTATGTTGTCATCATCGAAATTTTGCGTATCTCACAAGATTCCGAATGGTGTTATTGAGGAGGACTTCAAAAGTTGTGGAGTCGGAGATACGCCATTGTGTTCATTTTCTCGCTACGTCCGGTACCAATGGGTTCATCACGCAAGAAAGGCCTACACTGAAGTCAAGGAGCTGATTCTGGAAATTATCAAAGACGAGCAGAATTTTCACAAGCTCGCACGATATCTTAGAGACTATAGAGATTGGAGGACCCCTAAACTCTCAGCACTTCATCTAGCAGTGCATTGGAACTTCCCAGAACTCGTGAGCGATCTGATAAAGCTTGGGCATAATCCAGCATCGAAAGATGCCTATGGACGAACTCCGTTATCATGGGCAGCTGGAAAAGGGCTTGAGAATTTGGTTGTGATATTGCTTGCTGCCGACAGCACAGTCGCTAATGCAAGAAGTGAGGTTTTATGGGGAGAATGGGTATATGATTCTGGAAGAGACTACTGGGACATGGACCGTTACAGAGACCGTTACAGAGGCCCGAAGGGTTACAATGCCCTTAAATGGCAGAGAGATGTCAGCAAGCGTGGTGCGACGCCTCTGTGGTATGCCGCTTACGACGGCCATAGTGGCGTGGTCAGGAAGCTGCTCGCTGAACCTTCCGTTGACCCCAACCTAGCTGATGAAGCGTGGGGGGTAACTCCATTTCTGGCTGCTACAGCGTTAGGTCATGTTGGCGTGGTCAAGGCATTCATCGAGCACGACGGGGGGTCGCCCATGGAGGTCCGCGCAGCTAATATTATAGCTCCGCATGCAGCTGTGATATTCTGGCACCACAGGGTCCTCTCGCTCCTTCTGACCGAAGGCTGGGATCCGAACTCTCGCGATCCTGATGGGGAAACGCCTTTAAGGCTGGCCATACAGTTGAGTAACAACAAAGCAGTGAAGCTGTTGATGAATCAACCGGGCATTGAGAACGATGCTACAGGGAGAGATGGCATGCAGGCTTTTCATGGGGCTATGCATTCGAAAACTGGGGATTTTATTGAACCATCTTTGCCAAAACGGGCAATTTCTTGGCAAGTGTCCAATAGTTGGTTTGAAATTCATCTTTCATATTGGCAATGAGATTTCTCAAAGACATAGGTCGCGGGAGATTCTTTACAGATTGCGAGGCCATGTCCGAAACCCCACTGTTGTTGACCGCATTGAGGGGAGACGTGGATGCAGTGAGCCGGTTGCTTGATATTGGAACCGAACTAAAGGAAATGGATAGCAGTGGATCAACCGCTCTATCTCTGTCTTCATCAGAGGGGCATAATGGGGTAGTAGAGCTGCTTTTGAGGAGAGGGGCTGACCCAAACTTGAAAAATGCGTATGATAAGACCCCTCTGATATTAGCCGCTATGGGTGGCTATCGAGAAGTCGTGCAGACTCTGCTGCACTACGGCGCAGATAAAGATTGGGTAGATGAGGTAGGAGGCACAGCACGATCCTATGCTTGCATAAGGGGTGATACAATCATTACTGAGATTTTATCCAGAAGGAGGTTTAGGGAATCTGATGAAAGGAGAATGGCTTATGCACTTAAGCTCCATGCAAAAACTTTAGCTAGGTTGGGAAATTCGTAAATAATTCAAATAGGAATTGACTTTGCTAGTAATACTATAATAAGAAAAGCCATAGGAATAAGCCGGCTGTTCTCAATATCGTGATATCCCCTAGTGTCACTGCGCAAAAGATTAAATTCACCTTCTCACAATCTGGCAAGTAGAGCAAACCTAGAAGATTCCTATCTCGTGACATACGACTTAATTTGGAATATATCAAGACGCATGATATCTGACGTCTTGGTGTGCTACTACTGGAGATAGGCTTATGGCAAGCACGTAACGATGCGTTATAACGGCTGGACCTGGAAAAGTCGACTAGTTGGGTGGATGATCTTTTGAAGGTTGTGACAACACTGGCTTGTGGGGTTGGCCAGAGATATCAATGGATGGTGGCATGGTGTCTCGTTTTAGATGGCAAGACTATTGTAACAGAGTATAATCTCGTTCATCATGTCTTGAAACCATTAGAAGAAATTGTATATAGTATATCATGACAATTTATTTTCTTATATCAATTGCCAATGTTAGCCAAAGGTGTCAGGTGTCTTGTCTTTCAGGTTCTCAGGTTTTATTCTGCTTATACTTATTGAATGAGATTTATATAATTTCTAACGGGACCCAATTGTTGTCAGGATGAATGGCCTCCCCGTGCATAATACCATGAACATAAGTCTCGCCGATCAAACTGTACTGTTGACCCTTACTTCGCAAAACCAGCGGCGTGGGACATCCAGACACAACCCAGATCTCATCACCCACCATCGTAGATTCGAAAACACAAGCAAGATGAGCGCCTTCCGTCATCGCTGGCCGCCTGCCGAATAGAGTAGTGCTCAACAGGGAAAACATAAACACCAAGTTCTTTTTCTTTGATTCCATCCAAGCCATTCGTTGTTCCTGCGCCCATAGTGTATCGTCCCTGGTTACAGGTAGGAAGCCAAAGCCAGTACAGAACGAGGCTAGGTACCTCCTTGTGGGGAAGGGACTCTGTTTCGGATGTTTGGCTTCCAATGTATCCATGGCCTTCAGAGTCTGTAGAAAGGCCTTGACAGCATCGGTTCCCCCGGATTGGAACTCATCGCTGATTCTTTTGGCCATCATCATGAGTACCATATCTTGAAAATGCTTGGTCGTGGGAAGTCTGGCTGGGCGGTCGGATAAGTCCTGATCAAACACCAATGTTCGCCAGAATGCCTCCGCGAAGGGCTGGTTCGTGAAGGGGTATGTCTCTTCTGCGTCGACTAGCATCGAAGCGCACTGAGCGAAGTCACCACCGGAAACCATCGGTTTCAAAGACTCACCCATGGCTTTGACGCGGCCCAGAAGAAAGCCGCGAGCATGCAGGACCTTGTCTTCTGAATGGAAGTCGACACCATAGCTGGCTGTGTCTATAGATCTCGACGCATCGAACTTACCCAGAGACTTGAAGTTTGGTCCAGCCATTGGGTTCAACGCCATTCTCGGGGGATAATCTGGGACCCAGGATGGTAAGCCTGTGGTCTCACGTAGAGCTGGGTCCTTGACAACACCCAGAAGAGCCAAACTCCCAGTCGCCTCCAGAATCTCCGTCGCCGCATTGTAGAGCACAGTGGCTGTATCGAGATGATAATTCGGTTGGAGCCTGTGGGGAATGCTGTCGAGACCGTGAATGCTGACAACGTGACTGATTATACCAGCCAGTCCGTATATAGTATCGCGACGGTCTCCGCAGTCGAAACCGACCAGCCACATAAGCAGCTTGAGAAGAACAACACCGACTATACTCTCCTTTCTTGGACCGGCAGCCACAGTATTCTCGACAATACCAGCTGTAAAGTCGACCAAAGGCAAAACATCCCTCCACTCACTGCGATCGCCTTTACACCATTCACGGACTACTTGAGTCCTCCCAGTCTGCATGAGGTGCATATCTTCCAACAAACGCATGTCTTTTCCACCCGCGACCAGTAGGTTGCCGACTGCCACAAGCAGACCACTCAGGTGCAAGAATAATGCTGTAGACCCGATTTTGTCAAACGGGATGCTCATTTCATTACATATGATATCGATCTGTCCAGCTAGGGCCACTTCTTGAATCACCCATTGTCTCGCAAACCAGCGGCAACTGAAGAGGGTAACTAGGGCATCCGCCTGGTCAAAGCTCAACGGATCAAGTCCATAGGTCTCTTTCATTTCTTCCAGGTGATGGGCGTGGGGATACTTCTGCTCCCGAACGATGGCTTTGCAAGCTGTGGAGGCGACGCAGGCTATGCGTTCTGCAACTTGGAGCCCTAGCTCAAGCTTGGCGAAGGGTTTTCCCAGCCAGACAACCACACGACTAGCGCCTCCGAAGATTTGGTCCATGATGCCCACTTGGAGTTTGCGCTCCTGTAAGTCATTTTGGTTGATGCAGAGGGCGTCAATCCAGAATAGCATCTGAGGATAAGAATGGTGGAGCTGGAAGAGAGCATCGTAAAGATTAGGCTTGACAGCAAACTTGGACCCGTTGAGGAGAATGTAGCGCACATCCGTGTCCGCGTAGTATACGGGATCACCCATATTGGGGGGGTTCCATGTATAGGAGAGTGCATAGTATTCTGGTCTGGTAGGACTGGAAATGGCATGTTCGTCGAGGGTAAGAGAAGGTTGCTGATTGGAGTCAATGGCAACAGAGACGAGACGGAAGGAATCAGTGCCAATAGAGTAAGGATACATCTTGGGCTGTTAATATCTTTGATGCATCAACGGTAACTACCGGCAACCCTCTTATGACAAACTGTGAAAGAAACACGAAGGGAAGTTGTGAATACCTTAATGCGAGCTTGCAAAGAGGGGTACTGCATTGTCAGCCGCACTGCGATTCTGACTCTGGCTATTGGCCCCGGAACTTCCCGTAGCGATTATTCAATGTTGGACACGCCCGCCTGTTTGGCTGTCTATATGACTGCAAGCTGCTATGTGCACTACAGTCTTCTTCTATTACCATCAATATGAGCTTAAACTAAGGGGTTCATGAGTTTATTTAAATAAAAGGAATTTACCTAGCGGAGTCGTAAAAGGAGTGAAGTCACGGAATTCGCCGGTGGTGTGCGCTAACAGATAGCGGCTGAAATTCAGCACAGATCATATACCTCAATCGCCAATCTCTCCTTACTACATAACGACTGTTATAGCTTTGCATCTTTAATTCTCAGAAGGCTCTTATTTGAACTCGTTATACTTTAATTAAATTTTCGGCCGTTTGAGCGTCTTTAAAGCACCTATCTGGAGATATGCTCTGGCTTTGGATAAGCTCAACCCGAGGTCCTTGGTACTGCTGTTTTGCAAACATGAACCAATTCACTACCGAGAACAGCAATAGAACCAACAGAACGACACTGGCATAGTCTTTTCTCTTATTAGTATACTGTCCAAAAGGGTATTAAGTGCCACGAGGGGACTTACTCATGGACAAAGCTGATACGGGGAGGGAGCTGGGGAACACAAAGAACACAAGTTCGATAACAGCCGCAATAATAGTTCCAAAGTTGCAAATCCATCCAACAGGATCCGGAACTCGAAAACCACGGCATTGAGGAAGAAAGGTCGAGCTGCGCTTCTGGTAGATAAGTAGGGCAGCCGGTAAAGCAAATGAAATCATTTGCAAGAGGAGGAATGAGCCAACAAGAGCATTGAAGGCTGCAGTCGACGCCAAAAACAAGCACCCACAAAAGAGCACCAGCACGGTGTTAAGGATAAGTGCGTTGGAAGGGATCTCCCTGAGCTTTGGTGAGAGTTGAGAGAGGTGGTTTGAGAGGTAGAGTCCACGGTCTTTGGCGAATGCCCATATCAGGCGAGATGTCGTTTGCTGGATGGCGATGAGTACAAAGATAACGATGACCGTCAGCGAAACGAGAAAAGTCACTCCAGCAGCATCTGATCGCGTTGCGGTACGCCAAAGCTCAAAAATGGGCATTCTGTTCAGGTCAGTCATGAATCTCCACGGCTCATAGGTATGCTTACGTAGCCGTAAGGAGGCCTTCCACATCAGAGACACAGTACGCCATGGAGACAGCGAATGTGAACGCTGTGAGAAAGCCAATGCCTATTGTTGCCATGAGAGCGCGCGGGACCGTCTGCGACGCATTCAAGGTCTCCTCAGCAAGATGCAGGGCAGCGTCAAGACCGCCGTACATGTAACAGGGCGTCACCAAGCTGGTCATAAATGCAACGCCATCATTCCAACCAGTCGTGGTATCGAAGTTTGTCCACACCCACTCTGAAGATTGTTTTTTGCTTCGAGATAAGCATGTTATGCATGTGACGAAGAAAGTTGTCAGAGTAAGGACAACTGCATGGCTCTGTTAGAACGGGGATACATAGTTGACGAGCGCCGACTTACAAGCACAATCGTGGATCCAGTTTGTACGCTTCAGAAGAAACAAGTTATAAAAGAGTGAAAACAAGTTCAGTCCCTGATAGATGAGAAACAAATGCCATCGCTCCGGTTCATAGCCGTTAAAGAACTGAGGAAAGGAAACGAGCAACTGACTCCCAATAAGGGCCACGCTCGCAGCATTAATAGTCCATGACAGCGTTGATATCATACCGCAGACATACGAAAACTGGCGGTTGTACCTTTCAGGAGCCAAGATGCTGGTGAAATGATACTGGCCTCCAGCAGTTGGGTATACACTGGCTAATTCGGCGAGCGTCACAGCAGCACAAGCATAAAAGGCGCATGAGACGAACGTCCCGTAGATGAGACTGACTGTACCGCCGGCTGCGAGAGCGGTGGATAAACTTGCTGCAACGGCGACCCAACTGTTGGGGATGTTGAAACCGATTGCGATTATGCGGAGAGGGCCGATGTCGCGGCGAACTGGAGACATATCAGCTTTAGAGACATGTTTCGATGATCCTAGTTTGTGATTGTCTGCGTGTATGTGTTAGGGACTGCTAGGTGAAGGTTAAGTTGAATTTATCGCTCGATCTCAACCACTTACTATTTGTCATGTTGTAAGAAGTAATGCGAAAACCTTGTGTCGATAAGTCAAATAATAGAGTTTCTAACCTTCTTGTCAATTGAATTGAAGTTCTCTCATCATTGCCAGGAACAATGAGACGTTTTATCAATCGATGTTTCCTCTTTTTTAGTAGTAACGTATTTCACTGATATCTACCCAGAGATATGGGCGTCATCAAGCCAAAGACATCCAATTTTGCGCTTATGGACTTTCATTTGGCTGGCTCTCAAAAAGACGCGCTTATCTAACCTTGGTCTTATTGTGACTTGGATCAGTTGAGTGCGATTCCTTCTAGATACAAGGAGCCAGAACCACGATGGTTTTCGACGAAGAGATAGCAAACCAATCAAGCGCCTGATGATAGCTATTCACGTGTAGCCTAACTGGCACTAATAAGCCAGAGGAGGCGCTGAAATGGTTTGATTACACTGATACGCGCTTATCTTGCTCTGGATCAGTGGAAGCTGATAAGCAATTCCCACGCCAATGTCAGCCACCAATCCTCATTTGGGAAGCTTAAAAAGACCAAAAAGACGCGCTTATCTCCAGATAAGACGATAGCCCCGCAGCAAGTAACCGGCAAAGGTTTGGCTGCCATAGTTTGCGGTTTGCGAGCTGTCCAAGTGAGAGATTCGACATCTATGACTTGGAGTTGTACGATCAGAGGACCATGATACAGCATGATAGATCAGTATGATTTCTGTACTCTTCACATATAAAAAGGTCGTCAGGATCACTTGTTTCGCCGGTAGTAACAGAACTATTACACCAAGACTCAATAGAAACCATTTCATATTACTCCAAAGTAATTCTAGTCCATCATGACCCCTTCTATCAGCGAAGACCTTTCAACTCGAGTGGGCTGCGTCCCTGTTTCAAAGTACGGTGATGACCGATCTCGTCCCGTCCCAATAGTCAAAATCTTCGACATTGTGACCGCCGACTCTGCCGCTGTTACCCAAACCATTATCGAGGCTGGTGGCTGTGTTATTCGGAACGCTGTTTCTGCAGAGGACCTCGCTGTGATAGAGACAGATACCAGGAAGTTCATACAAACAGACGGAGAATGGACTGGAGAGTTCTTCCCCAAAGAGACAAAGCGAGTGATGGGACTGGCTGGCAAGTCAGCCATCTATATGAAGACTATTGCCATGAATCGTCTTGCTCGAGCAGTCGCAAACAATCTTCTTACATCCACGCATAGCTGTTGGATTGGATCTGAGTGGAAGACTTTCGTTAGCAAGCCTCAGCTGAACAACACGGTCATCTTCAGCATTGCTCCGGGAGCCAGAGATCAGGACCTTCATAGGGATGACATGATCCACCATCATGCCGTCAAGCGCCGCACGGCATCCGAGTACAAGATCGGTGATGATACAGGACTTGGCTTTTTTGTTGCTGGAAAAAAGACGACTCGCGCCAATGGTGCGACCCGCTTTATCCCTGGTTCTCACCTATGGGACCCTGCGACGCCCCCCGACGAAAAGCTATCATTCTACGCTGAACTTCAACCGGGAGATGCGTTCTTGTTTCTCTCAAGTTGTTATCATGGAGGATCAGCCAACACCACCACTGATGAGGAAAGGCTGATGTACAGCTGCTTCTATACCAAGAGCTTCTTGAGGCAGGAAGAGAATCAGTACATTGTTGCACCGGCTCAAAAGATGCTGGAGACCTATGATGATGAGACGTTGGAGCTTATGGGCTACGGGCTGAGTCCTCCGTTCCTGGGATGGGTTGATGCTATGCATCCGCTGGACTACTTGAGAGGAGAGAAGTCATTCCGCGACTTGTACTAAGTCAATTTACACAGATCAATCAGTAGCCAGGATTAGGTGGTCAGATTAAGAGGGTGCTTATAAGGCATTAGATAGACTGGTTTTAAACATCACCCTACACACATGGTAATCCCGCATTCCTTCAAGACCTTCTCCAACCCGTAAGACCCATAATAACATTCATTCAAAGCCATCTTTTCCCAAAGGAGCTGGAGTGAATGCAACGTATTATCAACAGCCCTCATGTCAAAGGTCGAGTTCAATATGATGTCTGAGAGTTGATCTCGCTGTTTCAGGCACCTCATGTGTGACCCAGCTGTCAGTATCGGCCACATAACGGTCGTCCAAGATGGAGACTCATATGACATCTTAGCAAAGACCTCTAAGAAGCGACCGAGGCAAGGTTCAATTGCCGCATAAAGCTCCAAGGTGGGTGTATCAGGCCCTTGGAAGGAGGACTCTAGAAAGATAAGACAGGCTTCACGATATAGCTGGCCTGCATATTCAAAGTCCTTGGGGAAATACCCCTGCATTGGTCGCCAGGCTTTTAGCTCTCCAAGGATTGATTCATATTGCTGGTAGGATGTCTGTGAAGGTGCGATCCCCTCTTTGATCCGTAACTTGGCCAGGTCGCATATCATAGGAATTGTTTCATACACAAGGTGAGAGCAGCCAAAAAGGCATCCGTAGAAATTTGACCCTTTATTCAGAAGTCCCAGTGAGGGCAGCGATAAGGTTTGATTCATCTCAGGATCGAAGCGAGCAGAGCGCAATGTTATGTTCGAGACAGTGGCGAGGTACGCGTATTGCTCTGCCAAGAATCCAAACAAGCTCGGATCATGGTCTTTGAGGTTTCGTTTGACTGTCTGAAACATGAACTTGCTCGCTTCTAGATGGTGATACAATGCACCGCGAGTGTTGACATCGATGGTCTGCGACAAGTCAGCATCGTGGTTTTATCATCCCCACAAAGTCAGCTAACCTCGAACCAGCAGAGGGCTAGGGCTGTAGCCAGCAGTGCAATCTGATCGCCTATATGAAGAACCTTCCACCGTGTCACAGCATGTTTCATTGCCCGAAGCACAATCGCGTAATGAGATGCGCATATGTCAGCCATGTCTGGCCTTTTGTAGAGTAAATGAGAAGCGCTGATGGCGAGGATAGTATGTTGCATTATGGTGTTACCAAAAGCAATTTTGAGATTGCAAGAGAGGAACGGATTCTCGGGATATGTTCTTCCAGCCATTCGTCTTGCTGTGACGTGTAGAAAATGTTCGAAGAGATACCGATTCGTGCCCTTGCGGAGTTGGGCGGGCACAATTATCGGGCCTTTGGCGACTGGGAAGATTGCTCGGGAAGATAGTTGCTTGTCGGTATGTGTTGTTGTTTCTCTATAGTCTGGCTGAGGAGTCCCATGATCACGAGTCGCGTCTGTCGACTGAGACTTGGAGCTCAATGGAGCTGCCCATTGACAGATCAGATGGTTTCTATCGCACCCAAGGCAGATCGGTCTAGACTCATCGCACTTCTTTCGTCGTTGTCGACATGGTACACAGCCCGTTTTGCTTCGCAAGCCGGAGCCCCTTGCTCCTGGTCTAGGTCGATAGGTCATTCTAGAAGGAGCCTACGGGCGTGCGCGATGGAGTAAGTGTCCTATAGCCGGCACTGGGTTAGGTAGAGATTCCTTTCAATTCTTGAAGTGTATCAGGGAGCCCCGTCTTATTGTACAAGCCACCTTAAGTGCTGATCCAAAACTGGGCGATAAGGGGAGATAACGGAGTGTGCGGAGAAGGCTCTTTACTTATTACAGCTAGTTAATAATTCTGTTCATTCTCTCTACTAAATATAAGTATAATATATTAAATGACAAGGATATCGGCATTAATATCAAATTAAAAAACGTTTAAAAATCTTTGTTAAAACTTTCTTCGGCGTTTGGTTCATCAAGCGATGGACTCAGAACGAGGCATATGTCGGTCGTTGGTGTTGGTGGCCAGAGCTGGGCCCTGTCCGGATAGCTTCTTTTCGAAAGCTACTGAACGCCTTGACATGAACTACGGAGTACGTCGATGCCCTGTAAAAGGCGGGGTTGCCGTATATAATTGCATTAGCCGGGGCATTCAAGTCGGGCGGTTCAGGATTTAGAACAAGAGCTAGCAAACAAGTTTAGTTAGTTGCAGGCACTAACAGATAGCGGCTTAAGTTCGGAATATCTGAAATACCTCTTTTGAGGCAAGTTATCTACGCCCCAATCTCTCATCTCTTCTTACCTGCTGCAACTGTAGCTTCAGATATACACTACTAAAACATTATTCAAACTGACTTGTCCACTCTCTGAGATACCCTTTCCGCAGAAATGCCTCAGCACCGTCGCCGAGTAGTGTCCTGCCCAACGTGTCGCCGTCTCAAGACGCGGTGTGAAGTACCAAGCGGCTCAGCTGTCTGCAGCCGTTGCAAAGTCTTGAGGTCAGCCGTTCACAACAATTTGACGGTCATATGGATCAACTAAAATGTGCTAAGATACAATGCAGAATACCTTGTGAGCTTCCCTTTGATGCGCATCGCGTCACCCAGACCTCTAAAGGGGCCGAGGGCTCCATCACCAGGAGTCCCCCTCGGCTTGTTCAAGCATGCGGCTGTGAAGAAAGGTATGAGACTCAAACATTTGCTTATGAAATCTTGTCTAATTTCTACTCAGGCTTACTGCGCTTGAGGCTGAAGTGAAAGACCTGCGCTGTGCAGTGCGTGAGCTTAGCAAAAACACAACCTCTCGCGCACCACAAACTGCACCGAGTGAACAGCATATCACGGGCTCGGTCCCCGAAATAGCCGTTGCCTCTCATGCAGGAGCTGAGGATCAAACATCCGCAACTCGTCCTGATCCACCAGTTGCTCCAGTCCATGTAATTCGAAAGATGTACACCTGGATTAATGGTAACCCTGAAACGCCAAAGGACGTCGTCAAGCTACCCGAGTCGATCGCAGCTCAATTAGCTTCAAATAGACTGGGCCTGCGTCTTATTGAAACGTAAGAGTAGTTGCCTGTACGACGAGCTAATTTTGGAACCTGCGCAGTTACATTTAACTAGCTTAAACCTCTGAACCCAGCTAATACATGCGTTAGATCTAAGAAAAGTATCCCACGACTGCATTTCCTACAGGGAACCATTGACAAAGCTCTCAGTGGAGAATATAACCTTCTCTCTGTGACCTGCTTGCTAGCAGGCATGCAAACTAACTTTTTCATCATCAGCAAAGACCTTCATACGTCGCTTTACAGCGTCCTCAAGTCTGAGCTCGCCAAGCTCTCGCTCGAGTCTCCTCTTAAGCTGCCGTCCCTCTACGCGATGCTTCTAACTTGTCTTCTAAACTTGAACCTCGGCTACTCTGATAGTTTTATCGACGCTTGGCTCTTGAGCGGCTCGCTGATCCTTCACCTTATGCTCTCGTTGGATTTTCCTGTTCTGCAGCAAGCGACTCCGTCGTTACTTTATACCGAGGATGATAGGAATCGGATACTGACGTGGAATGCTGCATGCCTCCAACATCTCAAGTATGTCGTTATAGTCATCATCCAATGCACAAGAAGCTACTAACTAGTATGCGAGATTCACAATCGGTGTAGGGAAGCTGTCGGCTGTGCGAATGGACCTGGCGGCACATTATATTGACGTAGTTAAGCACGCAGACGGTTTCAACGAATTGGACAAGGAAGTTGTCGCCGAACTCGAGCTTTTCATATTGCTATATCGAGGCATTGTTGAGGAGCATGTCTCAGCTAATCAACTCCAAAGCAACCTCACACAATGGCATACTACCAATGCAAAGCGTATGTTAATACTGCAACTACTCAGACTTGTGCGTGCATCTAACGAATTGCAGTGCTTAATCTTGATGATAGCCTAGAGTTAAAGTTTGCTCTCTCGACATTCAGCTTACTTGCCAACAGATGGGAGTTGTCCCAACTACAAAAGGAAGACATCAACAACGCCCGCGAGAATGCTATGTATGGCCAGCACATCGAGTCCATACTAGAACACAGCCACCACGTCATACGGCTCTCAAGGGAGATGATTAGGCAGAAAAAAATCATCCACACTTTCGACTTCCTTATGGGCGCTTATGCGCACGTCACGCTGGTCGAGTTCTCGGACCATCTCGAGGACATCGATGAGACGTTTCGTCTAATGGAGGAAGTGCAGAATCTTCGAAAGGATACTTATGTTGTTGAACCGGTCTCTATCTGGGCTATGAACATGATGAGAAAAAGAGTGTTTGATGCGGCACGACCAGAGGTGGACACACAAACACAAATGTTGCCTAGTCTTGATGTTTGGTGGCCGCCTTTTGAAGCTTTAAGTACTAGGATGGAGTATACGTCAACAGAAGTAAGCGATCAAGATCAATAGTAGACTTATTTCGCAATGCGTTATTCTAATTTGGTTACCATTGTGCCCACTCAGATCAGGGGATGGATCGTTCGTGAATTATAAAATTTGAACAAGAGATACTAATTCATTTAGGGACTAATACTAGCTCAATACTTCTCCGTAGCAGACTTCTGAGTGTTGCCCATCTCCTGGTCCCCCGAGGCAGCATCAGACGAGTCAATCACAACATTGACAAAGGTACCATCATGACTCTCCACAAAGTCCTTGGGCTCCTTCCAGCCCGAGACCTTGGGAATATTCTTACTCGGGAAGACTGTGTTGATGAGCCAAAAGCTCCCGAACGCCAACAAGAGTCCGACGGGATAGGCAACGTAGTAGAACCGCTGAATGGCCAATGGGGCGCTGACACCCATTTGGAAGAGGAATCCATAGAAGTTGGGTGCAATGGCAATTAAATAGACCGCGAAGGCTCTGAGATTGAATCCGTGGAAGAAGTGGTAGGTAGAGTCCTTGTGGCCAGAATAAAGCATGGGAATGTCGAATATACCGCGTCTGAGGAGGTAGTAGTCGCAGATGAGAATACCTGTGATGGCGCTGAGGAAGATCTGATACGAGCTGAGGAAGTTGATGAAGACGGCCGCAGATGAAAGCAGGTACCATGGGCAAATGGCGTACGAGATGACTACAAGAGAAACGATTAGTCAGTGGATAGTCAGGCATGATGAAACACGAGCGATACGTACTTGCACAGATAAAGAAGCCACGCTTCACCGTGATGTATTTGGGCATGAGGGCTGCGATGTCGTTTCCGGCGCTGTAAAGATTAAAGGGTCAGCTATAAGTTCCAGGGTCTCTGCAAGACAAAGATTGGGCTAAACTTACGGAATGGAGTTCTCGAAAATAGCGGAGAACACAGTAGAGTAGACATAGGCGAAGGAGATCAATGCACATCCCGCGCGGTTCGCAGAAGTATGGCGATCGCCCTGCATAAGCATGTCAAGAGTTGTAAGCGGGTTCCAGATGACCTCGCCAAAGATACCCTTGCTAGCAGCCGCAATCAAATTGCCAAACACACCAACCAAGAAGTTAGACATAGGGAAGCTGAACACCTGACCAGCAATAACGTCGCTTGGCTTGGAGGCATATCGTTGCAGATCAGATGCATTGGAGATGAAGGTGCCGCAACTAGCGAGTCCCAAAAAGAAGAACTTGAGGATCAACCAGGACTTTTCAGAGCCTTTGACGGTCGACGGTTCAGTCAATGTCTTGCGGACGCTGCCGGACATTGAGAGTGTCCAGGCTACGAAAGCGATGGTGGCGGCGAAGTAGACGGCGACTTTGATGTGGACGAGCTTTCTCATGCGGGGGACGGGGACAAAGAGAAAGGCGCAGTTGATAAGCCTGAGATGGAACAGTGAGGTTAGCAGATACTCTTATGTGGATGATAGGAACATACCAGTAGAGGAAGAAGCAAAGCATCTGTGCCGAGTTGAGGGCGGATTTGGAGCCCATGATGTCGGGGATGTTGGCAATGGAAGGGAAGATGGCGTGAAGAAAGACACTGGAGCGAAAGATGATTAGCTTAGCCTTGGGCCAACTGTTATTAGAGTTCAACTTACTATAGACATTGCGCACCCTGCACAGCATTCACACCATTCCAAACGATCGACATAACAGCACGATTAAACGTCGGCCACAGCGCACCCCAAGTCCCAAAGCTCGCTCGACATGCAACAGGAAAGGGAATTCTGTAGAGGGCACCAGCGCGACCATTCAGCGCCATGAGACAACCAGCGAGCAACTGGCCGCCAAGCGAACATGCCAGAGCCTCCCACATACTCAGGCCAGCAGATTGGCCGGTAGAAGCTGCATAGAGATTGCTTACGTTGGCAGTGGCAGCGAACCAAAAGGCAGAGTATGTTATGGATGTCCAGGTGCGGTCCTTGACAGGCGTAGGGCGGATGGAGTCATTGTCTAGAAAGTTGGCCGGCTCGGATGTTCCGTCTGCGCAGTGTTTTTTCACGAGGAGCCGATCGTGAGCTTTGGAGAGGAGTGAAGCCATGATTTCTCCAGTGTTTCGTTATAACAAAAGGGAACGACTTTGAGCAGTTGTAAATGGAAGACCAGGGTTGATGTTTATAGAATGTAGCATATCAACTTTGGACCAACCACAAACATGGGATCTAGAATTGATAAGGTCGGATCTATACAACCTGATCCTATTGGCGCCGATGCCATGTCCGACGGTCGCCGGTCAGGGTAGTTACACTAGTGACGCTGTTATCTGTGCCCGCAAAAGATAGCCACGCGTATCAGATTGCAGAGCCAGTGCCCGCTCCGTGTAGCCAATACAATCGCGAGTTCTGTGGGGCTCAACTGGGAACCGCAAGCGATAGGGGAACGGGGAACTCCGCCACGGATGGCCCCGTCGGTAGTTATGGGTCCCCATCTCCGACGGTCTCCGTCTTGTGCCTAACCTACAGCTGAGCAAATATTGCGCAGCTTCGACGACTCTAATACATCAAACGCTCGGGTGATATCTTATATCAAGTCGCCAATTCCAGGCCTGTTACTGATAGTAGTCCTCTAAGCATTAATAGCGGAGTTAACAGTAGTGAAGTTCTCTTCGCTGAGTCGAGCTCTTAGCCGTCATTCATCGTTAACTTCCCCACTTTGAGCTGCTATCATCTCTGGCAACCTCATCTCATCACCTGCAATCTACATTCTTCGTGATCAAGAACAACAACCATGGCTACTACCACAATTGAGACCACAGCACCCGTCTCGGCGTTTACAACGGTGCAGCTGATGACACCGGACGGGCCTGTTTCCCGCCGTGTACGCTGTGGGGCGCCCCGTACCCCGACCCTGGATGAAATGCCCGTCATCGACCTCAGCTCACTTGACGGGGATGTGACCGCGCGCAAGGCCATCGCCACCAAAATCAAAGCTGCTGCTGAGAACACTGGCTTCTTTTACGTATCCAACCACGGCATTCCTCAGGAATTGATTGAGCAAGCCCTCGAACAGATCAAGACCTTTTTCAACCAAGAGCAAGAATTCAAGGACCGGGTCTCGTTTGACAAGGCGGGCAAGTTCTGTGGTTATCACGGCGTTGGCAGCACGCAGATCAACAATCAGGAAACAAGAGGTAGGCAATCCGACCAGCCATACATCTCGATTTACTTACGCTGCTATAGACAAGAAGGAGACTTTCTCTATGCGATATGATACCCGCATCGACCAAACCCATAACTGTGTCGATGACATCAATGCCAACTTCTCCTCCACAGACTATGTCTGGGACAGGACAAGCCATCTCACAAACTTCCGCCCTGTACTTACCAAGTTCTATCAAAAGCGGCTAGCCCTTGCCCGTAAACTCATCCGTTTATTCGCCCTGGCTCTCGACCTACCCGAGGACTACTTCGACTCCATCATCACCACTCCCGGCGCAGACGCAGTGCACATTCACTACCCCGGCACCGACGGCAGCACCGAAGATGTCGACGTGGGTATTGGCTCCCATACGGACATTCAGTGCGTGACTCTGCTCTGGCAGGACATGTCTGGTGGGCTGCAGGTCCTCTCGGCAGATGACGAGTGGCTCGACGCACGGCCAGTTGAAGGGACCCTAGTCATCAACATAGGCGACTTTCTGCAGAGGCTCTCGAACAACCGGTTCAAATCCACGGTGCATCGCGTGTATAACAGGCAAAAGACCTCCCGCTACACCATGCCTTTCTTTCTCGGGTTCAACCCGGACGCGGTCTGTGAGGTTGTACCGACGTGTGTTGACGATGAGCATCCTCCCCTCTATGAGCCAATTTCATGTGGCAAGGTAAATTGCACTCCGTGTTCACGTCAAATAGTACTCAGACTAATCGCTTGCAGTGGCGTGACTCTCGTCTGAAGCTGGCTGAAACTCCGGACAAAAAGGAAGTATGATGAACAGCACTATACAGAATTCGAACAGACATCGTTCAGCTGGATAACGTTTACGGACAGCTCGTTTATGAGCTCGTATAAGTGGACATTATAAAAAGTTCAACATGCACGGTTAATAAACCTGACGTGGACTGACTTATAGAAACACCCCACATTGCTAGTTCTCTAATAGAGACAAGCCAGTAAAATCTTTTTTTAAATCTTTTATGCTTTCTGGCAATGCTAGTTTGGGTACTCAAGTGGGGGTCTCAAATAGCCGGCAATATCCCTAAATTAAATATATGTGGTCCTATTCCCTACCCAGTGAACTTTAGGATCCATCTAAAACACATTGCCGAGTTGTTTTAACAGCGGTGAGTAAATAGTAATAAAGGTCGATATGATCTCTCTTAGTATAAATAAGTAGTGCCCCAACATACCAATCCATCCAGCCTGCATCCATCTTATTTCTTGTTACTTAACTCTAATATACTTCCTCCCGTTACTGCCACAATGAAGCTCCTCAGTCTCGTCATTGTCTGCCTCCCCGCCGTGTCGGCCAATTATCCCTGGTGGACAAACAGCGGTTGGGCCAAGCCCGCCGATCACGTCAGCAGCGACTGTGCTACGAATGCCCATTACTTCTGTGTATGTTAATTGTACAGTATCATTCTGCTTTTTGAACGTGGTTAACCGTATGTGAGGGCACTTTATCTGGCACGAGGGGCGAGAACCCGGAACCAACAGCGTTCCCTATCAGGCGCTACACTTGCTCTAATGCAGACACTCTAGGACGAGGATGCAACTGGCAGGGTGCCGTTGGAACTGTAAGTTACTACTCACGCGACTGGAATAATAATTACTAACTATTAAACAGATCCTCTGTGTTAGTATAAGGCGTCTTGGGGAGATGAAATATATTACTAACCTGACTCTAGTGTTAAATACTATTCAAGAACATTGTTCTCTACAGCATCAGTTCCTAGCTTTCATACATAGTAACATTCTAAAACTTTACTGCATTTAAGTCTATTAAGTCATTCCTTACTGTTATAGTTGCCGACTTATATGGCCTATATCTATACATAAGAACGTCGAAGAAATGCTAGTCAAGTAGTAAGCTAAGAGGGGCATTATATTGCACTAGGGAGAGTAACCCCAAGTACGTTATAAATAGCCTCAATATATGCAGCTGGGGAAGGATGTACTGTGTTCAGCATCCTGTTCATCGTATATGTAATCGTGAGCCTTCTATCACAATCCATAACCACGATCGACCTGCCCCATCCACTTCCCCACCCGACCCTGCCGTCCGGCAGCTGATCTTCGACGATCCCAGACCCGGGCCCAGTGAGATAAATCCCAAGTCCCCGCCTCCCGCTCCGCCCTGTGACCAAATCCGTCCCTTTCGCATGTTCTGTAAGGGCAAGTTCCACCGTCTCAGGAATGAGAAGGCGATGATCACCTCCCGCGCAAGTACCGCCGAGTGAGTAGCACGATAGGATCTTGACTAGTGCCCTAGCGTTTCTGTGGTCATTGACTGAACCCAATACACTGGATCGCCACAGCACCGTGTTGGCGTCCTTTGCCCTGGGTGAGGGGTTACAGAGCGTTCGCACGACGATGGAGTCTGGATCATATCCCGCTTGTGAACTGAGTACCTCCTGGATCGAAGGTCCAGGTGGAGGCATAACGGGAGCTACGCGACCCCAGTCTTCCTTGCGACAGCCTAGTTGAAAGTCCGTTCCAACACCCAACGGTCGACAAATCTCCTCCCTAATGAATTCATCGATGGAAATTTCCGCCTTCCTTCGCACCAGCTTCCCTACCATCGGCGTAGTCCCCCCATATATCTACAACGTCCTCACCATCGATATTGACGCAAAGACTGGCACCGATATCTTGTCCGAATGCAATGATCTTGCATCATTTCGCGGATTTTGGAAAACCGGGGATCACAGTATCCTTGAACCTAAGCCATCCTAAGAAATGAGTATTTGTTGTACTTATCGTTGAAATTCGGCAGTAATATCTCTAGATAATAAAATGGTTGTGTGTCTTGAGAATTGTTTGAAGCAGATATAATGCTATCTAGTTGGAGATAGAAGTGTTGTGCTGCAGTACTCTGTTTTAAACGTCGTAACTGGAGCCACTTTCCCCTCGCCCGAATAGTCGGACCGAGCGTGCCGAGCGGATGGGGTTATTATCGCCTACCGCATACAGATATCTGCTTCTAAAATATTCCATAGCTATGTTAGGTCGTGAATGTCTTAATAAAACGTTCAAGGATGGGTTTAAACATGTGTTTAATTTATCATTTTCAAGAGCAGGAGGGCATCTTCAATCGAAACTCACTGTTGTTACATCAAGGTATTGCTAACATAGAAGCCGTCATTAAAGTATTTGATCTCTTCCCTTTAAATCACAAAACACCTCCATGACTGTGCCGTGGGGTCCGCGAGGCAGATGAGTAGATGTCGCTACTCTTTGAGACCCTGTCAGCCTTGACTGTAGCACGAGTCGGCGAAATCGATTGTGTGGCATCATGCGATGATGGAGGAGCCCTTCAAACACATGGCGTTTCCCATCCATCATTCCTTGAGGTGGTTCAGATTATCGCGTTACGTCGCTCTGATACGACTGTCTGGCATTGTAACCGCGTAGCCGACTTCTTGACGGTGAATAGAACAGGATAGAGATGAGACTGATGAGTTAAGTTTATTTTCTAAAATAACTTTTTGCCCCTTCCTTATCTTTCTAGGACCTCTGTGGCCTTTATCTTATCCTTCTTTAGGATGGCGTTAAAAGCAGCCCCCTCTAGCCCAGCTCTCCAGAGATCATTCTCCAGCCGCTCCTAACACACCTTTACCTCGACCTCCATGTCTGCATTTGCTTTGGCGTTGAAATCCCTCTCTTGTTACCTATCGTCCTGCGCTGTCAAATTGTCCATACGTCTGCCTATCATCTCAATCATCCCAATATCAAATAATCCCTATAAGTATTATATATACTAATGTATAATAACGGTACAAGTAATACATCGGATATGGTTGCAGTCCGTGTAAATAGTATATAATGCCCAATCCCAAGTCTGAAGACAGCGACACTAATAACGATATATTACACTTACCCATAGAACCTTTCAATCGAATCAGAGTGTGGCTTACGCATTTCCAGTAATTAGTAACTGGTTAAGCCGGCCTCTCCTTGGGCGGGTTACTTCAAGTTGCTGCTAGGGTTATTAAATAGTCAAACGTAGACACCCAGGACTTACCGTGGTTGATATGTCGGTAGTGTGTAATAAGTTCTCACCCAATGGTCGGTCCTTGGAGGATTGACGGTGGAGGTAATGGAGATGGAGATGGAGGGGTACCACTTTCGCGATTGATGGCCCTAATATGGATACGCTGGTGATCGCCGACAGAAGGTAGTGGAGGTGGTGCCTCGGGATGCCGGCTGCCCCTGTCGCGCACCCGTTCATAGTCAGACTCACCTGTCTGACATACCGACTCCCCCTGTAGAGTCTCAGCGCGTTTATCGCGGATGAGTTTAGTATGCTTCCACATCTGGTCTTGTTCCCACTCGGGCACCCACCGCTCGACCAAGACGTAGTCAGGGTCCGCGTCGAAGTCGAAGTTAATATTGAACTCTCGCAATGTCTCGATAGATAGATGCCTACGAGAAAAGCGAGTATAGGTCGGCCGACTAACTTGTGCAGCTGGCCCGGCTTCTTCGGAGGGATCAGTTGGAGGTGTTTCTTGCTCCTTGAACCCAACCGGGGCCTGCTCGGCGGACTTGGCGGACTCCTCAAACATGGCTTTGGTTACTCTTTGTACGTTCTTGAACCACTTAAGAGATTCTGACACATCTCTGGTCTCTTCCCATTCTTTGGTGAACCTGGACTCAGCTTCGGCCAATAAGGCCTTGGCGATATCTCCGTCTTGTACGAGTTTTCGAATCTCGTCTGGCTCCATCTCATGCCGACCAGAAGAGATAGAAGAGGCCGCCGATGGCACAGGAGCATCGCCACCTGACATCTCGCCAGCGGTGACGTCGGCTTCACCGTCGTGTCCGACAGTCATGGTATTGGGACTGTTTGATTCTGCTTGATTATCTTCAGCTTCGGAAGAAGTCTCACTGTCATGGTCGGCCGAAATGGCGCCCACCTCGGATGCTTCATCGTTCTGCTCGCCACTGTCGACGTCATCCTCCAGCTGCTCATCTCCGATGCTAGGAAGAGCAAACAGAGCCAACTGTTCAAGATGCCGCCCAACATGCTTGATGTATGACTTTAAGCCCGAAATAGCTCGCCTACAAAGAGGGCATTCTTGAGTGACATCACTGGAGACAGATACCTCGCCGCGAGCCACAACTGTGTTGAGATGCTCATCGCTCGCGTTTGGCAAGTGCTTATGGCGAATGTGGTCCCTGAGTTCAACCCCAGACTGGAACGTGCTACCACAGTTAAATGGACAAGACCATGTACGCCAGTGATACTGGGAGACGTGGAGTTGCCATCTATGCCGTCGATCAAAGTCTGTATTTGATTCGGCACACCTCGAGAAGAGACAGGTGTACGGGCGGAGGTCTCCAAAGACGTGGCGCCTGTGAGCAGTGTTAGAGATAAGCAGATGGACAACAGAACATCACCTACTTCCATGCCCCTCGGGTACTTGCTGATATCATCCTGTAACAGAATGGACATTCAAAGACTCCCCTGTCTGCCTCAGGTGGTCGTGGAGGAACTTTCAGTGGAGGAGCCGGCTTCATCTCTCCATTTTCCATCGTTAAATAGCCAGCTGAAGTAGCATACGACGTCTCAGACATGGCCATATCAGATCGATTGTCCTCATCAATCACCCCAGATCCCTTGAGATGTTCTGGAAGCGTGGACGCCACGGTGTTGCGTACAACCTCTAACCTTGCATCCTCTAGGGATTCTAATATATCGCGTAGAAGATAGAGGACCTGCTCTCGTATATGGGGTGCCTCTCTCAACCGATGATCGAGTGATGCTGGGCCACTCTGATGAGCTGCTAAGTTCCCGGCCCACATCCCAAAACGGGTATTTTCATTCTCCAAGGTTAGTAACAAGTCGTGTTCGGCCTGATAATCCAGAGAATCAATTTCGTGCTTGAACAATGTTGCAACCGTCCGGAAAGACTTGAGCACGTTTCGGACATTGTGCGCAATCGGCATTCGATCCTGGTTGCTCTCCATGGCGATGAGTGGCCATGAGCAAGGATGTTTCCTGGAGGCCGACTGTTCCTAGATCAGTGCTGTTGGGCTCCGTTGCGATCGGGCATCGAGTGCGTAACAAAGACTCGAAACGAGGTCAGAGCCAACAAGTTCGGTTGAGAGTCCACCAGGCCGAGCTCGCGTACATTGCCATTCTCAGCATCGTGCGGGGTTACTTGAAAGCGGCTCTGTCATTGGACTGGGCATGGGTGTATGCAGGTCGTGAGATGGCCGCTCCGTCAGCCTCAGTAACCGCTCACAGGGCTCTCCGCTTTGTCAATCGACAACCTTAAAAAAACACGGGAATGAGAAACGACCAATGTCAGGATTCGAGGTTGCAGGTATAGTCCTTGGGACGCTCCCCCTAGTCGTCACAGCCCTGGAAGCCTACAGTAACTTCCTACGCGACTGGGGCAAGGCTCCAGCGGAGCTGAGGAGTCTCAATCGGCAATTGTCAACTGAACGAGTGAGACTGTGCAACGTCTGTGAGCAGCTCATAAGCGATGTTGTATCGCATCGAGATATTGAGCCCATGCTGCAAGATCCATTTGGGCCTCTCTGGCAGGCCAAGGAGACCAACGACAGGATTCGCCGGAGGCTGTGGGACTCGTATGGCCCGTTTGAAGATACGGTCAAGGAAGTCGAAGAAGCCCTACAGAGTGTGATGCTCCGGCTCAGGATTGACGTATCACCCGATGGGACTGTGAGAAGCTCCTTTCCTTGAGAGAGCCATCAGTTGAGTTTGGCTGACATCATGCAGGTCCAATGGACTGAACGTAAACGAGTCACAAGGGACTTCAAGAAGCTACTTTACCGCTTGAACCGAAAGGACTACCAAGAAGCTCTTGAGACCATCTCTAAAGGCATCACGAGCCTGGAGGGCCTGACACAGCAGAGCGTCGGCCTTGAGCCCAGACGCCGCAAGCAGTCTCGATGCAAGGTATTCAGTGTCCTGCGGGACCTGTCAACGAGCTTCTATCGTGCTCTCTGCTCTAGCATTCTTTGTACCGATTCTCACGATATCAGTCTCGAACTGGCGCCGCGATTCATTGAGATTGGACATGAGTGCGACGATGAGAAGATCGTCCAGGATGCTCAATTCAGACTGGCCATTTCTTTTGAAGTTATCAAGGGCCCGACGAGCAAGATGTTTTGGGATGAAGTCAATATCAAGGCGGTGTCCGTATCGATGACCACGCCGTCCGCGCCACGTGTTGTGGCTGCAAAGACGAAGAGTGCGAAGCGCGTCTCTTTTGGCATTGATCGGGCTCTATCTCGCTTGAGTCTTACGGAACCTACGGGGGAGCTCAAGCCCAGTGTCAAGACTGCCATGGCTATCATGACTCGGCCTGCTACCGACTTTGCATACATCAAATGTCCTGAAGAAAGCAGCGCCATGCCAAAAATAAGCCCTCTGGACCTTTGTCTTACTCTGAAAATGGCCCACAAAGAGAGACCTGCTTGTTACGGCCACTTGATCGACAAAGAACACAGCCACCGCCACTTCCAGGTTTGCCCGCTAGGAGAGGTAGTTAACAGCGATGGTTGGTCGATAGTAACTCTTGAAGATGTTCTTGAGGGCAAGCGGGGCCTTCGACCATTGATATCGTTAGCGGAGAAGGTCAAATTAGCACTCGTCATCGCCTCCAGCGTCCTCCAGCTGAGCAATACGCCTTGGCTTCCTGAGGCCATAACGCCAAAGAATGTGCATTTCTTCAGGAGAGGAAACACGCTGTCATACGAGCACCCTTTCATACAGAGGAGACTCCCCGAGTGCCCACTGAAGCGCGTCAGCAACACGTCGGAAAGCAAAACCTTCTCAATATCAAGCAACCCAACACTCCTTGCACTCGGCATGCTATTACTGGAGATTATTCTCGGTTGTTCGCTTAACCAGCTACGGCTACCAGACGAGAAAAGCCCTGGTAATGATAATGATGGGCTTATTCAGGACTTGACTGTTGCAAATCGGATGCTCGAGCAGAGAGTAGCCTTGATCAGCCCGGCGTATAAGGCAGTGGTTGAACGGTGCATAGGATGTATGGAGTCTAAAGGCCTCGAAGACGATGGCTTTCGCCAGACGGTGTACAATGGCGTTGTCATGGAGCTGGAAGCAATCTGGGATGATATAAAGCTCATTTAGGCTAAGTTTCGGCTATAATTAAGGCAATACTTAAAATATTGATCTAAAAAAAGCTTTATTATTTAGAAAGTGACAGCACATATCAATCATACATTAATACTAAACCTGAGACATACATTAATGCCTGAAATGGCCTAAAAGAGGGGTAAGAACTCACCGGTTAGGCCATTTAGCTCTATTATCTATCCTGCAACGGAGCCCAACATGCCCTGGCGGCTGTTTTCACTACTAATATGGTAGTCAACCCGTTCTTTCACATAGCAGTAAAGCTATCGACTCAGGCCACTAAGTTCTCTCTGCTGATCTAAGAACTCAGCCTCAATCTATTTTGTTGACATGGAGACCAATCCAGAAATCATCCAGCCTGCAGCCTCGCAGGACGACCAAGCTGTCGCAGTCTTTCTCATCCATGATGGTGGCGGTACAACATTTTCTTACCACTGTCTGGCTCCTCTTGACCGCCCTGTTTATGGGATTCATAACCCCAACTTTAGCAGTGGAGAGCCTTTTGATGGTGGGCTTTGCGATATGGCCCGTTTCTACGTTGATTTAATCGTAGAAGCTGTGGGAAAGAATGACTTCCCTAAGCGATACGATGCCAATGGGAGGATTCTGGTTATTCTTGGTGGTTGGAGCATGGGCGGCCACTTGAGCTTGGAAATGGCGCATCAACTGGATAGCAAAGACGCCAACATCAAAGTCATTGGCATCCTCATGATCGACACCGTTTACCCCCAAAAGCAATTGAACGGAACAGCCCCAAAGACCGAGAGTGAAGAATCTCTGGAGGGAGAGGATATGTCTCACATTCTTGCCGAGCGCGCCATGGCCGACGCGAACCGCATGATAGATGCGTGGACACCTCCAGTTTGGAATGCAGACTCTGCAGAGCGTCGCCCCCGAATCATCCTGCTCCGGGCTAAGGAAGCTGTACCGCTGGATAGAGACGGAACTATGCACTTGGGTCGTAAGGAGCGGAACCTGGGATGGGACACGTATGAGAAGGATTTGTTTCTCAACGTGGCAGACATCGAGGGGCATCATTTCGAGATCTTTGCATTCAGGTACCTCGACGGTATTTCGGACAGCATCAAAGAGGCCTTGTATGCTCTGGAGAATGCTGCGTTGAAGGATTGAGCCACAGGGACCTAGCAATCAAATTTAAAGTGTGTTCATTGAGGAACCAACATATCAATTGCACATGTCTAGTCTATTACAGAGAAAAAAGGTATCAGGTAGAATCTGTACCTAGCCGAGTAGATAACGTTGGTTGCTTAAAGACGTCCATGACGGTCATCTTTATCCCGGCCTGCTGAGCCTTTCTGACGACCTTGAGCGCAGCAATTGAGTCGCCTCCAAGTTGAAAAAAGTTATCATCTAATCCGATAATGTCTGGCTCCACGCCTAGAACGTCAGCCCAGATCGCCTGCATCTTCCGCTCGACATGCGAAGTCGGCTGCCTCTTCAAGTCACGCCCTGAAGTTTGCTTCCTCACCAAATCTTGGACAGACAAGGTTGCTCCGATTCTTTGTAGCTCTCGGCGATCTGTCTTGCCCGTACTTGTTGTAGGTAGCTTGCGCAGATAGATGAAGGCGCTGGGCCTCATATGTCTGGGCAGGCGCTTTGACAGCTTGAGGCCTATGTCCGAAGGTACAGGAAGAATGTTGGCGTCGGCAGGACTAGAGGTATCCTCATTGACCTTCACGCCCTCAGTCGCTTCGAGGAAGATGACCAACATGGGGCTTGGCGTCTCTCCGCGCGGTAAGATGACTTCGGCAATTACTGTCGTCATCTCTTCCATGCACCTCTGGACGTAAAGCTCAATCTCTCCAAGTTCAACTCGCTGTCCGCGAATCTTGACTTGTGTGTCTTTTCTTCCCACGTAAGACAAGCTTCCATCGTGGTTGAATCGTACCAGATCGCCTGTCTTGTACATTCTTCCATGGCGACCCGCTTGACCATTAACACCATCCAAGAGCCATTTCGGATCTTGGATAAATTTAACTGCGGTCTGCTCTGGGTTACCAAGGTAGCCACGGCTAACGAGAGGACCTTCAAGAAGGAGTTCACCCATGTAGCCCGGAGGTACCAAGACATCGTGGTCATGCTGGTCTACTACCCAGGTCAACAACCCAGCTCCCTTTCCTATTCTGGTTGTCTCGGCTGGCGTCGATGCATCTACGTTTATGGTGCTGATTTGACACTCTGCAGGTCCGTAGGCATTGACTACTCTCACGCGACCCCACCAACGAGTGACATCTTCAAGCGCTACAGCCTCGCCAGCCAGAATGAGCGTCTCGAGACAAGGCACACCCGCTGGATCTATGAGGCGCGCCACGGAAGGCGTGAGATCAGCAACTGTGGCCCCCGTATCCGCAATAGCCTTTGTAAGATTGCCCCAACGATCTTTGTCTGAAGGAACACATAGGCAACCGCCCGAGGCAAGCGTAGCAAAGACATTATGCACAGCAATGTCGAAAGAGTAGGCGGCAAAGTCAAAGACCCTGATTTTATCGTGGAATCCAAGAAGCTCGCACTGATGTTTCAACATGGAGCAAAAGTTGCTATGTGTCAGTGTCACACATTTGGGCTTTCCTGTGGTGCCCGATGTGAACACTGCGAACATTACACGGGAAGGGTTTTGCAAGATCACCTCGCCAGATGCGGAGTCCAGAGAAGCTGCCACGTCTGAATTTATCTCAATGACTGTTTTACACAGTCGTGAGCTTAGCACGGCCTTTGAAGAAGAGGATATGATCACATCTGTGTCCAACTGATTGACTATAGTGCGGAGGCGCTCTTCTGGCAGGCTGGGTTCCAGGAGTGCAAAGCCTGCGCCAGCCTTGAGAACAGATAGCATGGTCACAGCTGTCCACATTGACTTTTCGAAGCATAGTGGAATCAGAGTGTTGGGTTGTATGCCGGCGTCGACGAGATGGCGGCCAATCTTTGTAGTGAGCTTGTCCAATTCCATGTACGTGAGCCCGCCATCCCAGGCGCATATCGCTGGCGCGTTAGGCTGGGCGATGACGTGCTGTCGGATGAGTTCATGGACGCACTGCTCATACGACGCAGGATATTGACTGTTCCAAGTCCACAGCAGGTCCAGGTCATCGGATGTTGTTACATTGACCTGTTCCAACGTCACGGCTGAGGCGTAGGCATTGTCAAGTTGCTGCATTGCATACTCGAGACGACTCAACAATCCACGAACCATTGGCGGTTCAACCACTCTTTGATCAAAACTCGCACTTATGTGGATTTCCTTTTCACCAATACGTATCTCAAGCATGAGGGCATACGTGTTGAGCCAGCGATGCTGAGACAGTGTCTTCCAAACGCCTAGCCCTTCATCGTGGCCAGTGCTACCAGATCTGTCTTGTTGGATGACGAGCAGTGATTGAAACATACATGCATTCTGACACCCGGGCGACATCTTTGCGATCTTTTGCAGCCCCGATTGTTCGAAGTTTACCACGTCGGCTGAATGTTGGTGGATGGTGTTGAGATAATCCGATACTTTTTGGGAACGAGAGAGGTTGACGCGAATTGGAATGGTCGCAAAGGTTGGGCCCACGATAGCTTCTACTCTGTCTACCGGGGCATTTCTTCCCGACGTTGTGACACCAAAAACTGCCTCGTCCGAAGCGTTGATGCGTCCTATAATCAGGCCCCAAGCCGCGTGGATCAGAGCCGTGGTTGTGATGCCGTTTGAGAGCCGCTTGGGCTGCGAAAAGTCATGCTGCACGACCATGTCTGCTACCGGTTGGTCGATCGAGGGCGGTAGGGTTGGGAATGGTACGGAATCACAGCCATGAAAAACGCGCCTCCAGTACTCAGACGCCTTTTGGGGATCCTGCTGGCTGATGTGCTGGATGAAAGATTGGAATTGGGGTCCTGACTCGATTGGTACGCCTCTAAGTGCGTCGAGGACTGCACCTTTGATCAAGCCAACTGACCATCCGTCATAGAGGGCATGATGCGCCGTCCACACGAGCCATCTGTTGGTGCCCGCATTCTCTTTGACCAAGGCAAAGCGACAGAAAGGCTGGCCAAGGTCCATGACGTTCTTTCTATCAGCTTCAAGATACTCATTCAGCCCTGTAAAGGTGGCCCAATGAATATTATCGTCAAAAACAATCTGTGCAATGCCCAGGGTATCGTGGTGCACGAATCTGGTACGTAAAATGGGCATCGTGGAAACGACCTTTGACCATGCAGCTTGGATGTCATGCTCTGAGATGTGCGGCGCTAGTTCGAGCACAGATTGCTCTACACATGCACCTGGTCTTGCAGAGGCCAGAGATATCAAGCCTTCTTGGAGGGGGGTGCATGGGTACGCATCTTGGACCTTGGCTGAATCTATGTCATGACGGCTCGCTATATCGTCAAGGAACGATCTGACATCAACTGAATTCTCCAGGAGAGCGAAAGGCGGGATTGATGCATGGACTTGGTCCAGTTCCTGCACACTCGTATCAACCAAATCATGAAGGACTGGGTGTCGAATGATGTCTGCAACTTCCAGCTTGATGCGAGCCTTGCGTGCCTCACCAACCAATTTGATAGCAGCAACACTGTCACCTCCAAGGTGGAAGAAACTATCATTTAGGCCAATATGAGCAGCCTCCATCTTAAGTACTCGGCTCCATAGCAATTGCATAGTCTGCTGCAGATCGGAAACAGGCTGCCGTTTGGGTCCGGACGATGTTCGTAGTTGAGCGAGCTGCTCGGCCGACATAGAGGCCGCTATCTGACGAAGTTCTTTACGGTTCACCTTTCCGGTGGCCGTTACGGGGATAGAATTCATAGTAAAGAGGGTGGCTGGTATCATATAAACCGGAAGATGATGACTGAGCTTGGCCTCCAGGTCTGCAGGCAAACGAGAGGCGATGGCTTCTGCAGCCTCTGCTGTCTCGCCTTCCAGGAATGCCACCAAAGTCGGACTTGTATCAGTTCCTTGTGGTGTTATGACTTCGGCCACGGCCCTGTTAGAACCTGAGAGCTTCTTGAGCCAATGTTCAACTTCTCCAAGTTCAACTCTTTGGCCTCTGATCTTGACTTGTGCATCTTTGCGTCCCAAGAACCTAAGGGTTCCGTCGTCGCTGTACTGAACCAGGTCCCCCGTTCTGTACAAGCGGCCATGCCTTCCAGGGATGTTAGATACCGCCGAGTCACTCGTGACTCCTTTGAGGAGCCAGTCGGGATCATTTATGAACGCCGCAGCAGTTTCCTCAGGCTGATTCATATAGCCACATCCCACGAGTGGCCCCTCAAGCAACAGCTCACCAATGTATCCAACAGGCTGCAACTTGTTGTGGTTCTCTGGATCCACGATCCAGGTGTTCAACCCGGATCCTGTACCAATACGGAGAACATCATCCATGCCGGTGGGATTCCCATTGATGACCGCATTCGAAGTGCACTCACTCTGACCGTACAAGTGGATAGTGTGCACTTTCCCCCACCATCGAGCAACCTCTCTTGTAGATATAGCTTCACCGCCAAAGATAATAACCTGCAAGTCAGGCACTTCATCGGGATCCAGAAACTGCATAACGGATGGTGTCAGGTCTACAATGTTGACCTCAAGAGATCTGATGACCTCGGCTAGTCTGTTTCGTCGATCGTCTTCACTCGGAACGCACAGACAGCCACCAAGAAGCAGAGCCCCAAAGACATTGCTGATAGTTGTGGTGAAGCTATATGATGAAAAGTCGAGGATTCTGGACTTTGTGTCGAATCGGAGGACTTCAGACTGGTAGTGAAACGCTGAAGCAGCGTTGGCGTGCGAGATCATGGTACATTTTGGTATCCCCGTGCTCCCAGAGGTGAAAATCACGTACATCAAAGATGTCGGGCTCTGCTGAACTGGCTGCCAGTCCGAGTCCTGAGCAGGCTCTTCCAAGGTCTCGGGTTCGAGGATAAAGACTGCTTCGGCAAGTCGCGATCCCAGGTTGTGATCAGACTTGGAGGCCAATATCAGGTTTGGGTTGACGGTCTGGACCATGTATTGGAGTCGTTTCTCCGGGAGTGATGGGTCCAGGAGGAGAAAGGCTCCCCCGGCCTTCAGAACACCGAGTAATGCGACTATTGTCCACATAGATTTGTGGAAGCACAGCGGCACTATAGTGCCGACTTGCACACCAGAGGATGAAAGCTTCCCAGCCAAGGCCGTAGAAAGCCTATCGAGCTCACCGTATGTCAGCTGGCCATCCCAAGAACAGACTGCCTGTGCGTCAGGCTGAGAAGCTGCAATGTCTGTGAAGATGTCATGAACACATCGTTTGATCTGCTCAGGAACGTGTTGGTTCCAGCGCCAGATTATGTTGAGATCTTGAGGTGTGACCATTTCTACTTCCGCCAGTTTACTTTCGGCATTGGCATTAGCAAGCTGGTGCATCGTATGCTCAAGGCGCTGGAATAAAGCTTTGACCAAAGAGCGTTTGAATAGAGTCGACGTGAAACTTGCCTTCCCATGGAGTCCTTGGGTGCTTCGATGCAGATCAACGACGAAAGGATACTTCATCGACAGATCTTGTATCTGGAGTGCGGGAGGCTGTTTCGAGGTATTTTCTGATGGACGAATGACGAGTAGTACTTTGAGTTCAGTGGTTGCAGGTCCATCTAGGCCATTCACCTTCAACTGTCCTCTTGCGTCTTCATGCTGCCGCTGCACAGATAGAAGGTATTCAGAAATAGTCTTCTCGCCTGCGGTTTCAACTGAGAGCGGTACAACAACCATGCCTGGGTTTGTCCAGCTGTGCAGTGCAGTATCATACATCACAGCGTCGTCAGAACCCAACTGTCGGTTGACGACCAGTCCCCATGCTGAGAGGATCAAGGACGACAGTTGACTGTCGGAAACATGCCCACGCAATGGTGAGAATTCATGATTCACGACATCGTAAGTTGCTGTATGATCCACGGACAAAGCTGAGTGCGGATCGGTATCTCCTTTCAGCACAGCATGCCAATCAATTTTAGGCTGGGTTGTTCCGAGTGAACCCATATTGATGCTTGCGATTTGATTTGGTTGTAGGGTGAGATGTCTCTTTATGCATACAGCGACAACAGTTGTGTATAATAGGCAGAATTGAATTATGTTCTTAACTTTCGTGGCCATGAATGTTCTAGATCATACATTGAGAAAAGACTTATAAACCTCCATTTTAGGCCTGGGCCTTTTCTCCGTTCCTTTCGGGAGCTTAGTACAGGGTAAGGCACATGTTAGCCTCGTCCATTCCATCCCGGCTCCCACCATGTTGTACGGGCATGATACAACTCGATTTCCTGCCTACGATTTGAGAGCTCCGTTCTCCAAGGCAAATGGGCCTTGAGAAACTGATCTGCATTTGCCTTATCTTACGAATACAATTGTGTCATCGCTTTGATGCAGGTATGTAGGCCCGATATGGTACGCCATTATCCCTGGTGCAGATGTACAGGATGTATGTACGTAACCCAGAAAAAGCAAAATTACGTTACTTGCACTCCATGTCTTGGCTCATTGTTGTGATCTCTTTTCTCTTTCATTTCGCCAATCAAAATACAAAACTGTCTTAGAAGCCCCTTCCTGCATGCAGTCAGATCCGATTTGATCGATATGGTTCACCGAGATACAGGGGTCCAAATCTACGAACCTTATTGATAAAAAGATCGGAGAATACATGATCAATCTCATGCATGCCTGGTTTATCAATTTCTGGCGGTGTGAGGAGATATACGAAGTAAAGAGCGAATGCATGTAACTAAGGTGCTTCCGGATGCAGTGCAACCCAGCTATTCGGCTGGTAGCTCGTTTAGAAGTTCCCTCAGTGTCTGGGGAATCGCCAACCCCCGCGCCGCTGCGGCCCTTTCTTCACTCACCCCCCATGCACCAGGAACCTGGATACCACCTTGTCTACCCAGTATCATCTCTGCGACTGCAGCTCCACATCTTGCCGCCACCGGCATGCCGTGCCCTGTATATCCCGCACTGATCCATAGCCCTGTATCCTCAGCCCCAGATCCCCCCTCGTCACTGGAATTACCAATTAGAGATCCCTGTAAGCGCCCAACCCAAGGCCCACCATCGCTGGAATAGCCCATGATCCCCGTCCATTCGTACTTGGCATCCAGTACCTGGGCTTCGACACCATTGCCATTCTCAAGAGGTAGCATGAGTGCATCACTGACGCACCGATGCAGAGCCTGACTGATGATCGGATTGATCTCGTCATCATTGCACACACCTTCCTCTCCATCAAGCCGCTCTGCCAGTCGCTCACCGCCAAATATGATTGACCTATCCGCTGAGCGCGCAGACCTGTCTTGGGTATCTTCTGGCCCACGGTGAATCAAGTATTGGTGATCGGCGCCCTTCATCCAAACGTAGCTGTGCGGGAGCTGCGTGGTCCCTGCGGGCGGCTCAAGTGCACAGACTTGTCCTCGCACGGGCGTGATGAGGCCCGACATTCCAGGAACCAGATGTGACGTGTACGCGTTGGTCGCGAGAAGCACATGTCGAGCTTGTACCTGGCCACGCTTAGTATGTAGGCTCCATGACAACTGACCACCTTCGATGCGATCAACCAGGGTGCTCGTCTGCAGATTGAACATGGATGCATCGTGCTGATCAAGGAGAGATTCGAGAATCCATGCGACGAGTTTGTAAGGCCAGCACTTCGCAGCGTTTGGCTGGAATACTGCGGCTATGGCCTCAGGAACATGTTTTCGAGCGAGCTCGTCCTTGTCCTGGATGAGGATTGCCCTATCCTGGAGGTCTGGATATTTCTGCAGGCGCTCCATCTGCTGCTTAACAGCTCCAAGCACCTCTTCTGAGAAGATGGGATGCACACCTCCAATGACTTGCCAGTCACATGGAATGTTGTACTTTGCAACCAGACTGGCGATGAGATCAAAGGTGCCAAGTTCAAAGCGGGCCACATCAGCGGGGGCATCCCATACAGCGGGTTGACAGTGACCTCCGTTCTGGTAATACTTGGTAAGTATCTGTTCTGATTCTGTCCTGATCAGGGAGACAAAAAGAATTGGCAGAGAAGGACTTACACGCCCTGTTGCACCCCAGCACGCCTCTCGGGCCTCGAGCATGAGGACGCTTCGACCTCCAGTAACAAGCTCTCGTGCGGCAAAGGTACCCGTGATGCCACTACCAATGACAACTACATCGGCTGTGGTCGGGAGCTCTTCTGTAGTGCGATGACCCAACAGCCGGTCAGATGGATCGCGGTGCCAGTAGGAGCGAGTGCTGTTGGAAGATGGCGGCCTGGCCCGTCTACCGGTGCCGTTCTGGGTTGCCTTGGCGGAGTTGTTGGTCATGGTGAAGACTGAAGAAACTGGACTGCTGCTGGAAACGTGTAGAGCGTGTACCGGTGTGTGACCAAAGCGGTGGGTTGATGAGCACTCCTTTACTCAATTTATGCAGCTTGATGAGGGGTACCATATCTTGGTCAGATTCTTTTCGCCTACTCGTGCTCTAACCTGAGGCAATTACCCCTCGTTTTCTACTCATGGACTGATGCATCGTCACACCATTCGATATGTAAGGCTGGGTGGCGTGGGGGATGGTGTTGGAGCCGTTATGGTACAACCCAAGGTACAGCGCCAAGCACTGAAAGGCCTCGTAATCTTTCTCAGGGGCTCATGGCTGCGATACACAGGGTACACTACACATCTTCACTTGCCGGGATCTTCACAGCCGGGATCAGCCATACTCATTCTGCAAGACCAGGGTAGCACCACCTACCCCGCATCTACGTAGCATTCAGACATTAAGAGCATAGTGCATCTACGATCAGATCTTGATCAAGATCATCCTGGAAGTAGAGATGCGATAATGTGCTGTGTAACCGCCCAAAGTATTTTATGCTTTTTACCATACGACCTCTAATTTAGACATAACTAGATAGAAAATCTAAAAGCCAAATTAAATCAAGATTCTCGAGAAACCTGGCATCATTGCAATTGCCCTTACTATTCCTAAATTCCAGTGCTGAGATTACAGGTGTCTTCAAGTTAACTTCTTTGTCTTCTGTAGAAACTCCTCGTAATCGTGGTACTGCATTATTAGCACGTAGTTCACCCATGTAGAATGCACTCACTCACCGCATCTTCGACCATCTGTCTAGCATGAGGCAGTGCTTGTCTTCCGCAACCGGGAATTCCTCTAGGATTCGTTTCAAACACCCGCCATACGTGGCTACTGGGCGGACCCCGAGTTAGACAGTTGTAGAGGGTTCTGTCCGTGAATCGTAGCTTCAGATTGCGCAGACTGAACTTGGGACCAGCATTTTCGTACATTCCCGTGCCAGCCATGTCATGCAGGAACCGATAGAAAGGATACGGACGGATCAGCCCAGCGTGTGCTGATGGCTCCTTGATGCGTCCGAGACGCCACCAAGTATGATAAGCGTCGACCGAGGTGTTCATATCAGCCACGCTCGGGAGCTGTGCGAGTTTTCTGTAACCCCGTGGCGGCGCTGGAGATCCTTGTTGGATAGAAGTCTCAGCCGCCCAGATCTGGGTCACAGCCATGGACGCGAGTTCGCACACGCACCATGCTGTCTCCAAAGCTGAGATCCAGCTCAGAAACGCAACAGATGAGGCCCACTTTGGAGGAAAGATCATGTGGTGTAGTCGCGGAAGGGAGAGCTCCTTTGGCACGCCAGACTCATTCATCTTGTTGGCTTGGCCAGCTGTTGTCAGGGGCACGCCACAAGCTCCATCCATTTCTAGCTCTGGCATGAGGCTGTAGTCGAGGGTGTAGCCAGTACAGAAGATGACAGCATCAACTTCAACCGTGGACCCGTCGCCGAGGAGCACACTGCTCTCGCCTACAAAAGCCCTGAACCCGTGTACAGGAGCGACAGCGCCTGAGTAGAGTGCTCCCATGAAGTCGTCTTGCACAGCAGGATGCGTGAACTCCATGTTGGCGTGTGGAATGAGACGCCATGCTCCCCTAATTCTCTCTTCGGCGCGTTTGTATCTTTGACTCTCCGATAAGCTGGTATCAAGGTCGTAACGTGCCATATCTCGGAACATGGTCTCTTCCGTGAGGCGGTTAGCCAAGCGATTGGCAATACATGGCACTTTATGCTCTGTCATGTACTTGAACTGTAGAGATGTCCAGGGAGTGAGGTCTGTAGGCACGCCGCTGTCGTCGTATCGTGAGATGATGATTCGACCGCGGCGATAGGACTGGTACACCTTTGACGCATGCCTGGTGAGGCTGAGCGACACTTCACAAGCTGTGTTTCCTATCCCAACAACTAGAACCCTCTGGCCAGAAAAGTCTTCGGGTCTCAAACCAATTAGTCTTGCCATTTAGCCCTTTGATGGATGACTTACTTGCGATAGCTCTGGCCGTGAATGACGGTTCCTTGGAAGATCTTTCTCCCTGGCATTGGAGGCCATGATGGAATGCTTTCGGATCCAGAGCCGAAAACAACCTTGTCAAACTTTAGAATTTGATCGCTCCCGTCAGGCCTGATAATATGGACGTTCCATGCCTTGTCCGCCTTGTCACGGAGTACCTTGCGGACTGTTGTCTCGAAACGGATATGCTTTTCAAGTTCGAAATGCTGGGCATACGATTCCAAAAACTCCCCAACCTGTGCACCCGTCATATATGGAGGCAGATCTGGGCCGTCAGCATGGTCAGAGATTGGTCGATGGTGGTGCTCGCTTTTGCAACGAACCTTTTGGCACTGGAAAGTCACTAAATCCAGACTTTTGCAAATTAGCCAGATGATCAAGGCTATGGGATGAACAGGTAACTCACAACAAATCTGCTAACGTTGGAAACTGTTTCCGGGACTACTGATGTGTAGCTGGAGTTGGAGCTGTAGGACCAAACGCCGCCTACACGTTCTCGTCGTTCGAAACCTATGGCATCAAAGCCCTCTTCTCTCAGAGCCTTGATTGCAGACAAACCTGCCGGACCTGTTGTCGTAAGTCATGCTGCGTGGTAGTGATACCTGGAGGATTGGGCTCAGTACCTACGCCTATCACGGCGATCTTGACTTTGCTTAACTGGGGGCCCTCCTCAGACTTGGGATTAGGTGCGCCCATGGTAGCTAGCAGTGGTCACAACGCTGGGTGACAAAGAGGCTGCCTGCCTTTGCAAAAATGATAGGTGGCAGGTATGACAACAAGATTGAACAAAGTTGGTTAACTGGCAAGCTGACTAGATAGCGCCTCAAGACCGTTGATACTTGGGGAATTCTTTCCAGTTCCATCAGAAGCTGAACTGCGACATCATTGTCCCTGGTCTCCACCGAACGATCTGTGCAAGACATCTCAGAAATTCACAACCCTTGGAATTGTTGTTCTTGTCCCTTGCTGCGGTGTCTCATTACGCCATAATTCCATTCCAAGACAATCAATGCACTAAATTGCGGTGAGGAGATAAAGCTAATATCTTGCCGCGCTGGATGAAGCTCGAAACAGAGCTGTCCCGTGTCTCACTCCAGAAACTGGGATGATGCAGATGTAGATTAATCAAGGCTCCAAGTGCATCACCAAGATCGGTATCGGTCCTTGGCTATGTGGCGGACAGACCGGTGACCTAATAGGGATTCCCTTGCATGATACCCCAGTTCCCAATTCTTGGTATTTTAGTGAGCATCAGGGTCTGTAGAGCCCCGCCCACACTCTGCCCAATTGAGATTAGCTGGCGCTAGGGGAGCCGGAGATCGGTCCATAGAGACGCGGCACGGCACGGCACGGTATGGGAAAATGCCCTGGCACTAACTTACCCAACAAAGTCTAGGTCATCGAATAATTTGATCAAGCGAAATAGAGTGAACGTCGGTATAACTAGCTACAGCCGATCTTTTACATATGGGCACGTACGTGCATACGTATTATGCCGTCAGCGCCTCTGAGATCTTGTCCAACCCCTCCTTGAGCTGCTCAAACGTGGGCCACCCATAACCAAGCCGGAAAAAGCAATCATCCCTCTCAAACCAGGTACCACGGCCAATGTAAACACCGTAATCATCGAGAAGGCGTTTGTAGAACGCTTCAATGCCGCCCTTGGGCTCTTTCTTGATCTTGATGAAGCACATGACGCCGGCATCGGGCCTCACCCAGTCCACCGAGTCATTATGCTTATGGACCCAGCCCGCTACAAAGTCCCTTCGGCGGCGCATCTCCGCAATGGTGGCGGGGAGGAGTGTGTCTCGACGAGAGAGGATCTGCTCGGCGATGAGCTCGTCCAGCACACTCCCGCTGATGCTGATCTGCTCTTTGGCGGCGAGGAACATCTCTTGCAGGATGGGGTTGGTGGTAGTGAGCCATCCTACTCGGATTCCCGGTACACCGTAGGCTTTGGACATGGAGGATACTGTGACGACGTGGTCTCCGAGACATGCTCCCCTTGGTGATGGGTCCACGTCGTCGGCAGTGTAGTCGACGAGGTCTGCATATGTCTCGTCAATCAGCAGGTAGCAATTGTTTTCCTTGGCCAGCGAAGCGAGACGCTTCAGTTCCGCGACCGTGCACATCGTTCCTGTAGGGTTGTTTGGGGAACAGATGCTGATGAGCTTTGTAATGCCGGGGCGAATGGCGGCTGCGACACGCTCTATATCCAGGCGGAATTGGGACTCAAATTCGAGGTCAATGAAAGAGATGTCACAACCAATTGACCGCGGAATTTCGAGATTAGTGGCGTAGTTGGGCCGTGTCACAATGGCATGGTCCCCAGGTCCAATGAGCGCCGTATTGATGATGAATAGAGCAGTTGAGGCGCCCGCAGTGACAAGTACATCCTCGGGGGTGATGGTTCCGCCCGGGGCTTGAGCGACGACAGAACGTATGTGATGGCTTCCTTTGTGCTCTGTGTATGTCAGGACAGACTGAGTGGGAATTACGATACCCAAGGACTCAAGTGTCTGGTCCGCAATGGCACTCTCGGACAAGTTGTACTTGATGATGGCGCCTACCTCCTCAGGGGCCTCTTTCTCGATTGCCATACGTTCGTACTTCATCTTATCGGTTGTGTTATTGGTTCTGAAATTCTAGGAGGCCGATGATTGTTTTTTCTTTGACGATCCTGACGGAAGAATCAATATCAAGAATAAATACTAAGGCCGTGGGTGCAGGGTATGAGTAAGCCCTTGAAGTTCCCACGTGCAAAGACTTAATTGCAAAACTAGACCCACATGCTGAAATTAGGATGCTGTAGTATACATATCTTACGCACAAACACGTTGACAATATTGATATTTCCCTAGTAATGTTATATCGAACTGAGACGAGTCTACAGAATTGAACTGTCTGTCCATGCCTCTTTGACCTCAAATAGAAGATTCCGTCTTCCGAAATTTAACTACACATCTCAATCCTTTTGGCACCGCATCGTGTGTACTGCACTGCTTCATAGTTCCAGCATTTGTGATTGTGGTGGGCAAACTCTCATGCTCAAGGTATAGGCTGGCTATGAGCATCTTCAGTTCCATGGTAGCTAGAGCCTTTCCTAGACAGACCCTGCCACCGTAGCCAAATGGCATCAGGTATCTATCACTGAGCTTTTGTGACTTCTCATCCCCCTCGAGCCACCGTTGAGGAGAAAAGCTTGAGGGGTCAGGATAAATCTGTGGGTCGTAGTGCAAAGCCAAAAGAGATGACGTGACGATTGTGTCTTGTGGGAGGAAGACTCCGGACAAGTCACGCCCTCCATGCGGTACGATGCGCTCGGCCCTGCCACTAGAAGCCGGGTAGAGACGATAGACTTCCCGTAGACAGGCCTCTAATGATGGCACCTGGCTGTCGACGTCGGAAAATGACAGGCTACCATCATCCAGCCTGGGTAATACCGAGAGTTCTTTGCGTATTTGCTGTTGCCAGTGCGGTACTTGGGTCAGAGTCCAGATCAGGTACGTAGCAGTTACTGCAACAGTGGCTTCAGCAGCGTTGATGTTGTCAAGAACTTCAGCTGCTATGTACTCGAGATAATCCGGTCCTTCATCTGCCTCAATCTCCTCTATCTCCAAGAGATGTCGAACTAGAGAGTGAGACTTGAATAAGCGAGGGTCCTGCGCCACTGTAGAGAACCGCTGCTGACACCAAAGGGCCAAGGCGTCATCAGCCGAGAGATAGCAGAATCTTGAGCTCAATCTTTGCAGTATCTGAGAGACAAGTTTGTAAAGCTTAGGATATCGGTGATGAAAGGGGCCGAAGAATTGCTGAGACTTTAGTCCTGCAAGTATGCCACGTTCTGGACATATTTGGTCCACAGAACGAGTAGAGTAATCAGGGCCGAGCACCAGAAATGTTATGTTATCAAATGCGAACCAAGATGTCAAGCTGTAGACATCAACATCTTGACCAGCTTCAACCTGGTTTAGAAAAGCCAGAGACCGGGCCTTGATATGCTGCTCAATTACTGGCACTTTGTATATGGTTGAGGCTTGATAAAACGCTGAGGTATACTTGCGTTTCTTCCTATGGTCTTCGTATGGCTTTGTTGCAAAGACTGATCGCATCCCATAGCCCTGGAAATGATCAAAGTAGCCGCTCTTGGCCCAACGGCCCGTCGCCTTGTAAATATCTCTGGTACCTTCTAGGTCTGAAACCGAAACTTCATTGGGAGCAATAAGGATAACAGGCCCGCACTTCCTATGCCAGCCAAGGATAGCTTCGTTTCGACAGCATGATATATCATAAAAGGCAAGAGGGAGACTTGAAATCTTGCAGTACCAGGGCCCAGGGATGTGATGAAAACGCCCGTGTAGAAGGGGATACAATAGCCATGCATAAGAAAGAAGGACTGATATGATAGCGAAACTGAGCCAAAGAGCCTCCGAGGACAGGAGGTAGCTCTGGATGTTGGAAGCTGTTGCGAAGAGCATTGTGGTCACGGTTGAAGAGTTGGAGAAGCTCAATGGCTGTGAGAAATGTTGCTTGTGTCCTCTGGGTGTTCGTATAGACGCCCTTTTATTCTCTCATTACGACGCACTAAGATCTTTCATTACCACGCACGTTAATGACTGTACGCTCGAATACAATGGATTCTTCCGCTCCCTCAGTCAATGACTACACTGCGCCAAACAATCTGGCACCTGCCACAGAACGGCGCGTACTGATGAAGTGAGGTAAAACATAGCGGAAACTTGATATGCACGTCCTACTATGCATACAAGGCTTAATTCCTTGTCCATATGTATCATGCTTCAAAAGGAACCGCAAATAATCAGACCTTGTTTCTTTCCTCTTCTCACTACACCTAAGACATCAGACGGTGATTGACGGGACGCGTTCACACAGGAGTTTTACTTCCAAGATTTTCTTTGTCACGGGGCGTATCAATAGTGGTCATGTCGCGTCTATGGCTGGAATGAAATGGGCATCATCGGTACCTGACATCGCGTAAGTCCTCTAGTGCATACAAAGGAGACCAGAAAGGGGCTCTGGCATGTCTCAAGACCCCCGCATGGTAATTCCGCAAAATTTGTTGCCTAATGGCAAGGAAACAACTTGGGTCGCTATGCGGAATAGAATCCTCACCGACAAGTCTAGAGGTTTGGCTCTGCATAGAGCAGGAAATGGTAAAATTGCGGTGTGGATAAACTTGAAAAGGTATATGATCTTCAAGCGTGAGGGCATTGCGGAAGCTGAAAAGATGCAGGTGGTCGAATTTGAAGATGACGGAGCAATTTCTGGCACAGCATGAGATGAGATGCTTCACACCAGCTTTAATGTGGCGTGCACTATGCTAAGCTAACTTGGGACGGAACGGATGGGCGAGAGGGGACGGGGAAACGGGCTGACGGGACGGGGAGACGGGCTCGCGGGACAGGGAGAAAAGGGAGAAGGTACCCGAGACTTGTAGGGATCATCTCACCGATGTGCCATTCTATATGGATCCCCGCTGCGGCAATCTACAGATCTGAGATGGTGAAACCGATTGCGGCCACATGCAGCCTGAATCCCACGTCCAAACCCCTGCTACGTAATGCATACCTCTATTTCTCAATGCAATTACGCACCTCTGTCGAATGATGCTTCTCGCATCTCAACAGCGCACGTGTCTCAGTTGTCGGCAGGCAATGGTATGCACCAAGACCCATTCGAAGTCGATAGGCTTGACCCCCCACGAAAGATGGCTGACTGGTATTGGCCGCCGTATTTCATTTCGTGCCTGGTTTCATGGCTGTGGAGGAGAATTTTGGCGGGTGCCAAAGCAATACTAGCAGAGCGCTGCTCATTGATCACTCACTGCTTCGGGCGGAAGACATTTTGATACTGCTCTGGCCAGTAGGGCTGTTGTGACCATTTGTAGAGAGATGTCAACATAAATATACCTCGCTTCTTTTCAGCGTTACTTTACTGCAAAGATAAACGAGTAACCTGATCAACAATAAACTAACACCCGATTGTTGTACTTAGCCAAGCACAACTTGACCTGATAAACCACTGCAAAATGGTAGGACACTCTGACGGCGCCTCAGTACCGGCAAAGAAGCCAGGCGCCAGCCAAATACCCGCACATGACTTGGATCAAGTCTGGGAATGGAATCAAAGTGTACCCGAGGAAATCAGTCGTTGCGTTCACGACATAATTCAGGAGCGTGCACTGCTGCAACCCTCAGCACCAGCTATATGCGCCTGGGACGGTGACCTGACCTACGCCGAACTTGACCGTCTTGCTGATGGCCTGGCAAGTCACCTCATTGGACTTGGTGTATCTCATGGCGCAATCATTCCGCTATTTTTTGAAAAGTCAATGTGGACAACCGTGTCCATCTTGGCCGTGCTCAAGACCGGTGCGGCTTTTGTGGTTCTTGATCCTTCGATCCCAGAGCAGCGTTTGAGGACTATCTTTAGCCAAACCAAAGCTCAGCTGGTTGTTACCTCGATGGCAAACGAGACCTTGAGCAAGCGATTTGCACCGCAAGTTGTTGCTCTTGGCTCCCATATGATTCAGGAGTTGAACGAAAAGGAATATCGAAAGCCGGATGTACTTCCAACGCCGTCATCCACCATGTATCTGGTGTTTACCTCTGGGTCTACAGGTACTCCGAAGGGTACAATCCTGACACATAAGAATCTCGCATCGGCTCTGCATCACCAGCAGAGCAGCCTCAAAATTACTGGCAACACAAGGATGTACGACTTTTGCTCATACAGCTTCGATGTGTTTGTTTGCAATACATTTGCTACACTGTCAGTCGGCGGGTGCCTTTGCGTTCCAAATGAGCTGGATCGGCAGAACAGGCTGGCGGCGAGCATTGCATCACTCAAGGCCAATACCATTGACCTCACGCCGTCTGTATCTCGAATTCTGAGCCCAGAGCAGGTGCCTGGTCTCGAGCAGATCATATTTGGTGGTGAGGCACTGCGCGCCGAGGATGTGATTCCTTGGTGGGAAAAGGTACGGATCGTGAGCTTGTATGGGCCTTGTGAATGCACGCCCAATAGTACAATCAATTCCTCCCCAGCAAGCCCTGTGGAAGCTACATCAATGGGCAAAGGAATCGGGCTGAATACATGGATCGCACAGGCCGACGATCATGATTCTCTGGTCTCGCTGGGGAGTGTTGGTGAACTTCTACTTGAAGGCCCCCTTTTGGGCTTGGGGTATTTGAATGATGCCGAAAAGACTGCAATGGCTTTCATTGAAAACCCTAAATGGTTATCGCAGGGTTCTTCCAAGTACCCAGGCCGCAGTGGACGTCTTTACAAGACCGGCGATCTAGTGAAACACACTGCAGATGGTGGTTTACTCTTTATCAGCCGCAAAGACGAACAGGTCAAGGTCCGAGGCCAGCGTGTTGAGCTTGGAGAGATCGAGCACGCCATCCGCAGCCATGAGCAGGTAAAAGATGCGGTTGTCATCTTGATAAACGAAGAGAATCAAGATCCATGGATTGCCGGATTCCTTACACTCCAGCATGACAGTCAGACAGTATCGCCGCGGCGAGAAAAGAGTGGCAGTGACAGAAACATGCAACATACAGACGGATGGGAACAGCGGTTCAACGACGACTACCTGAGTCTCGTGTCAATGAAACCCGAGTCCATCGGACGCGACTTTCAAGGCTGGACATCTATGTATGATGGGAGCGATATTGACAAAGGAGAGATGAACGAGTGGTTGGACGATACCATCGCGTCAATTCGCAATGGAAAGCCATCTGGCCATGTTCTTGAGATTGGAACAGGCTCTGGAATGATTCTGTTCAATCTCCTTGACGGGCTTGAGAGCTATACTGGCCTTGAACCTTCAGGACGGGCAGTAGAATTCGTCTCCGAGGCTGCCAAATCAGTGCCATCAGCAGCAGGCAAAGTCACCATGTTGAAGGGCACTGCGGCCGAGCTTGCGCGGTTTAGTCATACCCTGTCTCCCAGCCTCGTGGTCTTGAACTCGGTCATACAGTATTTTCCCGACCAAGCGTACCTACTCAGCACAATCCAGGAGCTGGTGCAGCTGAAGGGAGTAAAAACGATTTTCCTAGGTGATGTCCGCTCATTGGCCCTTCACGACGAGTTTTTGGCGGCAAGGGCATGCCACGTCACAGGCGGAAAAGCCACCAAGCACGAGTTTCGTCGCGTAATGGACGACATGAGACAAGCTGAAGCAGAGCTGCTGGTCGATCCAGGTTTTTTTACCCAGCTCCCGGGTAAGGTGGACAAGATCGAACATGTCGAGATTCTGCCGAAGCGGATGCGTGCGTCCAATGAACTGAGCACCTATCGGTACGAAGCCGTCATCCACGTCAAGGCTGAAGGCCAGCCCAGTCGGGTAGTTCACGAGGTTGACAGGATTCAGTGGATCGACTTCCAGGCTGAAAATCTTAGCCGGGAATCATTGCTTACCCTCGTGCGCCATGGAATCGCCACTTCCTCATACATTGGCGTGAGCAATATTCAGCACAGCAAATCAAGTTTCACGAGCCATATTATTTCGTGTCTTCTCGATCAAGGGAGAGAAGCCAGTGATGATGATGATGCGGATTGGCTTTCTATGTCTCGAAAGTCTTCCCAAAAGCAAGCTTCCATGTCGGCTCTTGATCTAGTGGAATTAGCTGAGCAGGCGGGCTGTCGTGTGGACCTCAGCTGGGCTCGGCAATTCTCGCAGCGCGGTGGCATTGACGCCATCTTTCACAAGCAGCAGCCAGCCAAGGGAGAGAGCCGGGTCATGTTTCGGTTCCCCACTGATCACCAGGATCGAGAGATTGCCGCTCTCTGCAGCCAACCACTGCTACGCCAGGTGAGACAGGAGATCCAAAAAGAACTAGACCAGATCTTGCGGACCCGGCTCCCAGCCTACATGGTCCCAAGGGCGATCGCGGTTCTAGACAAGATTCCCCTAAACGACAATGGAAAGGTCGATCGCCGAGCGCTCCGGGCGATCATGGCAAGCCAGGCGGCAGGGCGAGAGCCAGCCACGCAGCCGGTCTCGGAAGCCGAGGGCCAGATACGCGACATTTGGGGAGAGGTCCTGGGCATTGAACCAGCCACCATTGCGCCGAGCGACAGCTTCTTCAAGATCGGCGGCAACTCCATCGCTGCCATGAAATTGGTTGGGCTGGCTCGCAAGGCGGGTGTTGAGCTGACTGTGAGACATTTGCTCCAGCATCCTAGGCTCCAAGATCTCGTTCGGGCGGTGGCGTAGGAGATCAGCAGTGGCATTGCTGGGGGAGGTATAGCCAAGTGGACCTGTGAATCTCAACATCTCATTTTTTTGGCTATGTATTTGTCTTGGAGCTTTGAGCCTCATTGTAAGCACAGTTGGTTTGGGAGACGTGCTCCCGCTGCTAGTAACTGTGCCAGTCTCCCTCCAGACGGGGCCTGAGACTGGAACTAGTGGCTCGTGGATAGAATTTTACACAACTTTAGTCCTCCGAAGTGGCACTGGATTTAGGCGGTGTGCTACATAAAAAGAAAATTAAAAACGAAATCATTTTTGTTCATGACATATTTCATCCTTCTCTTTGCTTAGATTTTCTTCGTGTAAGCATCCAACCTATTCCCCAATTGATCCAAAAGAACAACACCAGCAGACGAAATTGTTCGCATCATGTCACGGCACACAAAAGCAGATCCTACAACTCCACTCCTCTCCAAATCTAGTAATCCGTCACATTCGTATATTTGCAACTTGCCGAAATCTTCGCAAAAGCCCTCCAGCCATGCAGAGCCGAATCAACGCCTTTCTAGCCCCAAATTCCAGATTTTACTGCTATGTTTCGCACGCCTCATGGAACCGATGGCCTTCTTCTCCATCTTTCCATACATTGCCCAGATGGTGGAGCGAAACGGGAGCCTGCCAGAGGCTGAAATCGGCTTCTATAGCGGCCTGATTGAGTCTCTTTTCTCTGCCACGCAGGCTTTGGTCTTGGTATTTTGGGGCTCTATGGCAGACCGAGTGGGCGGTAAAACGATGCTTGTATGGAGTCTTCTAGGTACGGCAGCCGGGTCTGTTCTCTTTGGGTTTGCTTCCTCTTTGTGGACAATGACATTATTCCGGTGCTTTACGGGACTGGTATCTGGGGGTAATGTTGTCATACGGGCGATGATAGCAGAGCGCTGCGCAACCAGAGAGTCTAGGACTCAGGCATTCAGCTGGTATTCCTTAGCGAGCAATTTGGCACTATTCCTTGGACCTCTCATCGGCGGCGCGCTTGCTAACCCGGTGAGCCAATATCCAGCGCTGTGTGAGGGTATGGAGTTGTTTGAAACCTTTCCATTTGCATTGCCGGGGATAGCCTTGGGAGCCATGAGTGCCACGAGTGCAGTCATCATCGCATTCTGCGTCGATGAGACGAGACTGGAAAGGGAGTCTATTTCGTATGCTGACGATCCTGCCACTCCATCAGGTCTTGACTGGGCTTTCATATGGGATCTGGTCAAGGCCCCAGGCGTTAGCGTCATGCTCTGCACCTTCGTCCACGTTATGTTGATTGGGTCTGCCTTCATGGCTGTCGGGAGTCTTACTCTATATACAGGGGTACGCTATGGTGGAATGGGGTTCTCGGCCCACCAGATTGCCATGTACATGGCGGTGCAAGGTGCCGCCGAGGCTGTGTGGCTCTTGCTTCTATTCCCTCCTCTACACCGTCGATTTGGTACCCGAGGTATCATCTTCGCTGGTGTCGTTGCATTTCCCCTCTTCTTTGCCGGCTACATCATAATGAACGCATTTCTTCGCAATGGAAGTCCAGTGGCCTTTGTGTCTTATCGAGCTGTGTTGGGCGCAATGGCACTCCTAGGACCTGGTGTCTTCATGGTCATTACGGCAGTGCAGCTGGGACTTCAAGAAGTAGCGCCTAGCCCGCGCACATTGGGGACTCTCAATGCAATTGCGGAATCAGCTTCTAGTCTTGTTCGAGCTGTGGTCCCAGCCATTAGTACAATAATCTTTGCAGTTGGTGTCCGTGATCAGATCATGGACGGCTATCTTGTCTGGGTCATCCTGATTCTGCTCGGTGGTTCTCTGACTATTAGTGTTACACGGCTTCCAAGAAGCAGAAAACTATAGATCCCAGATCTCGCGAGCCGTCTAGAGCCTTGCAGTTTCATATTCGCTCAACTGTATTCCCTATTGCCTGTAATGAAACACTTTGACATATGTTGAGATGTTGCGCTGCTAAGTCCAAGGTACATGCATCGTTGAGTCAGTGCTGGGCTAGATTTAAAAAGCTTTACACCAATGGGTACTCCAACAAGGCATTAAAGACCCTAAGGGTGTTTTGTTTCTTTTCTTTTTAGAAAAAAAAGTTTCATCTTAGCCTAGCTCTTATCTTGCATTATCAAATGATATAGATATTATATGTTCTTGATAATTTAGTGTATTCAATACGTCCTCAATTGCGGCAATGCCATAAGCTAAATAAGCTTCCTGAGTAGAATATTTCGCATGAGTAAATTAACAAATACACACATAAGTCAAACTGAGCACACAGACTCACAATAGATATCCCGTTGTAACCAGCTATAAAATCGTACCAAACCCAGACCTTCAAGTAGATAGCCGATATAAAAAACTAGAGGCGACAAGCCTTAGCCAACACCCGTCCATGAAAGGAGCCAAGTAGATGTACTTTGATGCTTAGAGTTACTTGACTGTCCATCGGTGTTCGAGAAGCTCCGCCGCCTCTTCTATACTTAAACCCGCCGTTTCTGGGTACATGAGGTAAATAAGGTAGTATCCAACGACGCATAATCCTGCGTACATCACCATTGTCCAGGTTGGGGTCAAGGCATCAGTCAACGGCAGAAATGTGAGACCAATGATGAAGTTGCTACTCCACGCAGCTGCCATAGCTACACCACTACCCAAAGACCGAACTGCTAGCGGATACAGTTCACTCTGCATCGACGGGACGTTTCCTAGGCCTAAGGCGAATGAAGCCACAAACAGAATAATACTTGTCAGCACGATGATCGCACCGCCACCGTGATCTGGCTGTTGGGGTAACCTGGGTGATACCCCGGTCGACAAAGAATGAAATCCAGTCGCTGCCAAGAGCAATCCGAGTATCATAAACGGGAGGGACCGAAGAAGCATCCGTCGTCTACCAGCTCGATCAATAAGGACGAGCGAGATGGCAGTAAAGGTGAAGTTTGTTGAGGCAATAGCTACCGACGCCAATGTTGGATTCTTGAAGCCCACTATCTCGAAAATCGTAGCTGAGAAGTACATGAGTGAAGTCTGCAAACAAAGGTCAGTCACAGGAGCCGGGTAAGGTATCCTCAAATGGGTACTCACAAAGCCGCAGAATTGTTGAAGCACCATGAGTAAGATTGCGATGGTCAGTCCTCGACGATAGCGATGTTGGCTGAGAAGTTCTTTCCATGGATCTTGAAACTGGAACCGGCCGTGTCCTGCCCGTCGTCTTGATTCACGCGCTGTTCGCAATTCTCCAACATCGGCCTGGATCTTGTCAATCAACGTATCCGTAAGACCTTCAGAGTCAGCTTCGTTGCCGTAGATCCTGTGTAGAACACGCTTGGCCTCAGTAAGACGGCCTACCATGACTAGCCAGCGAGGCGTGTCAGGCATGAAGCTGATCAAAAGACCCTGGGTGCTTGCTGGGACTACTCCAAGAGCGAATGTCCACCGCCAACCGGTAGCTTTCAAGCCCCAGGCTGCAAACATGCTCGCGGTCATGAAACCCACAATCTGTCCTAGCGTGGTCAAGAGAATTGTTGCCGTGATCAGCATCCCTCGGCGTGACGCTGGAGCGATCTCTACTATATACAGAGGGACTACCACGCTTGAAAATGCCACTGCCATACCGATTATGCATCTTCCTATGATAGCAAAAGTGATGGTCTTGCAGAACGCTAGAAATGCCGAGGCCGTGATAAAGAGGATGTCGGCATAAAGCATTAATCGCTTACGGCCTAACTTATCGGCGAGTAGTGATACAAAGGGGGCCGTGAAAAGAGCACAAAATGCTGTGGCTGAGGTTATCATCGCTTTGTCTATGGACGTGAGATCACGGCCAGACAGCGAAGACCCAATAGAGACAAGGGCTGCGGAGGTGACACCAGTCTCATCTGGCATTTAGGTCAGTATAACATCACCTGGCTACCATAATAGAACGTACAGCCCGAGAGCATGCTGCTGAGGCCGGAGACGAAAGTGATTGTGAGGACAAATGGCGTGAGCTTTGTCCTGGTCTCTTTTTTTCCTTCTGTCGGCAAAGGCTGGTGCGTAGACAGCAATGGATCATGCTCAGAGTCCATGTTCGTTGTTGTTGCAGGGTTCACTTTTTTTCCTTTGTGATGTGACTTGAAATAAATGTGTCAAGGGAAAAATGAACGCAGAGATGTGTGAGTATCTGCAGGGTCCATCGTTATATACCCAATGGCTAAGGCTTGGATGTAAGACACGCGCTGCTTTGGGAGACTTGCATGAGGACTGCTGACATCCCCTAGATAACCCCACTGAGACAGAAAACACCCCAGCTGATACCACCCACATACAGACTGTATTAGTTAGGCATCCTTGTCTTTTCAGTGGAGAGGGGTAGGATTAAGAAAAGGAACAATGCCTAAATATAGCGCATTCTCCCCGAACGGGGCGGGGTTAAAACAAAGCTAGAGCCTTTACTCCGTACTTCAATATTATACAATAAAGATCAATGCTGAAATGGCTACCAAACTACCAGATCCCGAGCATCAGCCTGCGTTTGTTACCCATCGGCCCCGCGAAATCCGTGACAAGATCTATCTCGAGCTATGACAATCCTGCGATATTCGCCAACCCGTGGTCTGGCATCGCAAAGCTGGCAAAGCAAAATCTCTCTTCTGTCGGTGGCGGTGCACCACGCCATTTTCTATACAAGATGAGCTTTAAGAAAGGGTCGATGCCACAAGGATCCAGCTCGGTTTCCCACTAGGGGCAGCTTCAACGATAAAAACTATGCCTTGCAGCATATTTCTGCCTGGGAGAACTTCTTCGCGTGTGGCCAGCGCATCGTCGAGGCCTTTGGCGAGGATGCTTGTTCTTTTCTAGGGCCATGCTAGAGTAGCCATCAATCGAGCTTGGAGAGATTATCGACATGCAGCGTATATATGAGCATGCTACTGTCATGCAAGGTCGTGTAAGAGCCTGATGGGCAGCTCTGCGCATATAGTTTGCTAATCATGAGCATACAGGTCCTCGGAATGCCTCGAGTCAATTTATAAATCAATTACTTTCATCTTTACTCACATATTTGCCCTTCACGCATTTATTGGCTTCTGTAAGGTACCGGAATTGTGTAAAGACGAGGCAGACGAAGCCATTTCGCCACCAGCGTTTCGCATCTACGGGAGACATCTTGAGATATGCTTAGAGCCAGTCTTTCCCATGTTACGACCATGCTCATCGCCTACTCTATCACCATTGCCAGAAGAGTGCCACACGACTTTCGACTTCCATGAGCTTCGCCCTTATCTTCTAGGAAATCTCACGACCTTCAATATCTGGGTGTCCGCTCACTCCACAGAATAATTGCTGAACAGCAACGCAGGCAATATGGATCAAAGCATCTACAATATCACTCAATTAGAAATTGAGTTTCTCAAAAAAGCCTTGTCATTGCTCAGTCGCGTGAGAAATGCCACTCTGAGCATGCCGCCTGCCCGGGTCTCTGAGCCAGAAAACGGCTTTGTCACTGATGATGCGCACCGACGAATATTGCGAAGAGGCGCGGGTGACATATTCCCTCCATTTTTACTACTAGTAATAGAGGTTGAACGGTTGAATAACAATGTACGATCGAGCACAAACGGGTACGTCAGGCGATTACAAACAGCACGTCAACACTGAAATACTCGGCGGGATAGTTAAACTGGCGTATAATCCACAATCAGAACATAGTGTCATTACTCACTAGTCAACGCTTCCAATTTACATGAAGCGGTACTACCATAACATTGGGGCGTAGCTCGCCTGGTGGAATTAATTCGTGCTACGGGTAAGAGAATGAAAGATGTCGCATTTCATAGTAACTGGGAAAGCGACGCTGCCTAAGGAACGTGCTGGCTATGCGTCACACCTAAGACATTCTTTGCCTAGCAGTAGATACTCCCATATATCGCCACCATGGTGCTAATCCAAAATATGAAAAGTCCAAATGTTCTCACACTAATATACTATTCTGAGAATCCAACTTCCACTTTCCCAAATATCATAATCCTCCTTTTTCTTAGGGTCTCCTGTTAGCTTAAGTGCCTTAGCCCGCCAGTGGTATCTTCCCTCTGGCAAATGAAAGTAATTTGCATCAGTTCCATCATAATACCATGTCCAACCAGCCAGATAGGGATCTTCAGATGACCCACGCGTCATCACAAACATCTCCTTGCCGGAATCAGTGTCGATAATGCTAAGCGCGAAGTCTCTACTCTGGACAACAAGATCAACCTTTACACCAGGGTAAAAGTTATTCTGAAATGTAACTGGCGAATTCATAGTCGTGTTTAAAATGCAGTTAAAGACGTGTTCCTCAGTCAGTGGTATTGTCGCGGAATTTGAGGTGTTATATCCTGCTAGGATGGCAGTGTCTCGGTTGATAGCCGGTAACGTAAGTAAGGGAGCTCCTAGTCCGGTGTATGGAAGCGTGAGTTTGTTAGCCGCCCCTTCAGCCTCGATGGCAACACAACCACTGAAATGCGAGACACGAGTGGCAGCATCAGGTAGATCTGGCTCTTTGATGATAGACACTGAAACCGTGGCTGAGGACCCGGGCTTGATTTCAAGAGATGTGGGGTGAATATGAATATCGGCATAGACTGGATAAGCCTCTGCTTTTGTTAGGTTGTAGCCGCTCTCTCCCAGGACGTAGCCTGATCCCGCCCCGATATGGCTTAGTCGGTACTTGGCAGTCTTCTTACCGCTGTTTTCGATGCTGAAGGTAAGGTTGGTAGCGCGATAGGCAGTGTCGTTGAAACTCAAGGAAGCGGTGCTTAGCAAGGTGGTGGTATGCACAGCGCTCCAAGCGTCGACAAGGCCACCACCCTGTTGGAATGTTGGTGCCAGGAAGTCTAGTGTGTGCCCCTTTGCGTCATTCCACTTCACTGGGCGTGCTGTTGTCACAATCACATTGCGGATATCGTCAGCTGAATATTCAGGGTGTTTCTGCTTGACGAGAGCAGCGACACCGGCAGCAAAAGGGGTAGACATGCTGGTACCTGTGATTGTGGGATCAGTCCTGACTCTTGTCTTGATGATAGACGGGATACTTACCGCCAAGCACACCCAAACCGCCAAACCTCTGCGGGAGTGTGCTTAGAATGTTACCTCCTGGGGCCAGGAACAAAGGCATTGACAAAGCCCGGAGGGTAGGGCCCCAGCCTGTAAACTTTGAGCTGAGCGAGCCTGACAGGTTGTTGACTTCGTATGATAGATGAGAAACTGCATTAGTTGAGATTTTTAGGGAGCCGTGTTCTTTTCTTGCAGCCAGTAACATGGAGGCTGTGTTGTAATCAACGGTAGCGACGCCTTTGGCGTTTTGGAAATCGGAAACGGCGAAGAGGGGACCATCGGAGATAGTAGTGTTACTTTTGCCTGGATAGTACAAAGCATAGGAAATATTGAATGCTTCGGTAAGGATGTGTGATCCACCCCATGCATCAAGCCAGCACTGCTTGTACTTAGAAAGGACAATGACATTCGATAAATCATCGGGAAGAGACGACCTATCAGGCATCGGGAGGCAGTCATCTGAGGCAGAGACGTCGGGCGCCCAGACCGTCAATTTCGTGTTCTTTGGAAAGTTGAAAGGTGTGCTAGGAACGATCGCAAAAGAGCCTGTTGCACTGTTATGGGCAGTAGACCACGTGGCCTCCCATGAGTAATATGGAGTCACGGAATTGTCGACGGATCCAACAGCAGTGACATAGTCACCATCGGCTGGGCTGTTGCCAGTGAAGATCCCCGGTCCGCGATTGCCGGACGGGAAAAAGACAAGTGTGCCATTCGCCGCGACTCGATCTGCCACGGTGGTCCAGGGATCTATTATCCAGTTAGCTTGCGCGGTCATCGATCCTGAATGCGGCACGTCTTACCCTCGAGCCAGGCAATGGGGCTTCCATATGAGCAAGTGATTATATCGACGCCCCTATCTGCAGCATCAATCAATGAAGCCAGGAGCGCATCTTGTGTGGCGGATGAGGAGTCGCAGGCCTGGATACGGAATAGCTCATACGATGCATCAGGTGCGACGCCGCTGATATTGTGCTCGACCTTGTTACCTTTGGCGCCTATGATACCCAAGACATGCGTACCGTGGTACCAGCACTCGTCTTGTACGTCGTCACCACCGTTTGTCACATCATGGGTGTAATCGATTCTGGTTAGGCTCAAGCCTGGCACAGTGAGATCGAACCCCCCGTCGAGAACAGCCACTCGTATACCTGCACCAGTGATGTTCTCGGCGCGCAGTCTTGCAACTCCAGTATCGATATGGCTAGATATAGTATCTAAGTCTGCCTGTGATCTGTGATTAATGTTATTGTTGAGAGGTCGGCCTTTTATTTGGTTGTCCCGTTCGTAGCGTCGCCGGCGCAATTCGGCCTCTGAGGCGCCTTTCCTCTTGAGGCTATCAGAAGGTAGTTTATCTGTGGTGATTGACCATACCTTCCCTACGCCTTCAATTGATTTCAAGGCAGAAAGAATTGACTGAGTAGAGATGATATCTTTATTGCAATCGACATTCAGGGATACACCTCGGAAACTCCAGTGGTTGAAAACGTATCGTCGTGATACGGTGCAGTCCAGGCCAACACTGGGAAGAGATACCGCCGCGGCACGCATTAAGCTCTCGGCATCCTTCCTCTGCATTAGCAATACGGCTCCATATTCTGCGTCCTTCATTATCACCTAGCACCTACCAACTGAGAAGCGCCATCAAACTCAATAATGACAGCGGTAGTATAGGAAGCTGTTACCAATAATGGGATACATGCCGCAATGGCAACTTGTTTCAGAGACAATAACATTATGCGTTGAATGTGACTCTCTGCCGATCGAATGCGAGAGATATGGTCCACGGTGCAACTCTGTGCTGGTCTTTAGGCAGCCCCAGCCGATGTATTTGCAACAAGACGTGGATAAGTAGTCACAAGGCGGTGTGATGTGAACCTGATTATTATTAGAGAAACCTAGAAATTTGATATCAAGCCTAAAAGAATAAAACTAATCCTCATATGGGATTTTTATGGATCAGGGCAGATAAGGGGAGCATGTAAGATGCATGCAAAACCTGCTATAGAGCCCAGCCTAGTCAGGGCAGGCTTCACGAACTCTGATTGTGTATAGTATTTACTGTAATGTTTAAGCTTTTCGTTAAATGGATAAAGTAAACCCACCAATTGGAGGTAGTTAAAAGTAGGGTACCGAAAACGCCGAGATATAAAGTTTGATTAGGTGTTGTAATAAGTAGGTTAAATCCCCAAAATGGACAGTATCGGAAGATAGTATAATAGTTTTAGCCGCTTACCAAGCAGGTTGAAATAAGGAGATGCAGGCAAAAGGGGGATAAATGTCATCCGGCCAGCAATGAGCAATGCCCTCTGTCAAATAGAGTTTCATTTTAGCTGTTACTAAGTCGTGGTCTTAATCGTTCGCAAGGCACGCCTTCAAAGACCTTGAAGCTAAGGCGTACAATGGACGAACCTGCTCTACATATTGGTGCTTACCAACTAGAAGTCAGAAATAAACTTGCAATCGTATTTCACAGGAAGTTATCTAGCATCTGGCTAAAATCCAGTTTTGCAAGGTCTATACTTGGGTTCAAAGTGCCTTGCACCAATGGATCGCTTGTCCCAGAACTAAGCGAAGTGCCCCATAGACCATGGTCATTCTCAGCAGCAGTAAGAAAATCATCAAGGCTGAGAGTCATTTCCATTCCGTCGCGGGTGCCAAAACCACCAGCTCTATCAGGCATGATGCCGTTATTGAGCCAGGCCTCACTGCCCTGAGGTGAGTCCCTTGATGTGTTCGGAGTAGCGAGTATGAGAGGACTAGGCATACGGCCTGTGTGAAAAGGAGTTGGCTGGGGCGTAGCTTGAGCGATACGTCCCTCTTGATTTGGGGCGGAAATGCCGAGCCGAACGCCTGCTTGTTGTAAACCGCGTATCATCTTCCACAGACGCCTTGAGACATATGACCTCTTGCTGAAGCCCCGGACCAGATCGAGAGCTGTATTGAACTCTTGTCGTACGATATCTCGATACACAGCAGGTTCGAGAGCAACGGCCAAGAAGATTACACCAAGAGCAGATATCAGAAAGTGATTAAAGCAAACTTGCTGTGTTTGGTAGATATCGGTAGTTTGGTTAAGATGATGAAGCTTCTGAATCATGTCCTTTGCGATGCTGACTAGCATTTTGACTTGCGAGGTATCCCTTGCGGGTCGAGGAACAGCATGCAGCGCGGATTGGTGTAGAAGGATCTTCATCTGACAAGCTCTCAAATACAGAAGGATCTGCAGGCGATGATGACCTCGACCAAGAGCAGACGCTCCATCTTCAGGGAGTTTAAGGGTCGCGGGTATCTCCTTATACCAACGTTCCACGCTGTAATGGAGGAACTCAATCTCATCTCTGGGGACGTTGGATGCTGTGCTGCCCGCGTTGTAGAGTGTCGCCCAAACTTTGGCACCAATCCGATTATACGCAACCATGGCATGAAGATAGGGGACCTCATCATCCTGAGACACTTAGTAAAAGGAGCTAGCATTTTCCAGTGATATTTGATCTCGGTTGGGACTTACTGGCCACGGGACGTTTGAATCGATGTCATTGCTTTGGATTATAAACGGAAGACCAGCGCCAAAGCTCCATCGCCTGTCTAGTGTATGCACACTCCAGAAGATTCTAATAGCCAGTTTTCTTTCGAATGGCTCTTTGAACATGGTAGTATACGTGGCTGCTTGATGTAGCCCAAGTTCAAGACAGGAGCGTGCAGGAATTCCGATCAGCCTCCATGCTTGGAGATCGTCACCGGAGAGAAAGGAATGGTTGGCCTAGACGACAGTCAGTATTGTGAGAAAAGAACGGTAGGTTGACCTCCCATTAATGTAAAAAGTTGTATTGACTCAAGCGACGGGGACTCCCAAATCTTACTTGAGATCCTTTCTTGTGCCTTGGCAAATAAGGCATTGCCAAGTCCACTTGAACCACTTGTTTCAATAGTCAGTGCCGATGAAAGAGCAAGTCGTAAGATGTCAATTTCATCAGCGGTAACAAGTGGTGGTCCAGGAAGTGAAGCAAACGCGAACCCAGATCGAGAACCAGCTTCCATGGCGTCATACAGCTTATGTGCGCTATCGACCAGACTTGATAGTGTCAGGAAAGGATACGAGTTTCCGATTTCTTCTTCGTAAACGTGACATAACCGCAGCGCTTCCTGCTTGTCGATGAACCACAGCGGATCTATGGTTGACTTGGTGAAATTCCATGAGTCGGGCGCTATTAGGGGTCCATCAAGTAGTGGTTCGGTTATATTGGCAGGGTCAGAAGACTCAAGGTCCCCAGCTCTGGAGCCTTGGGCGCGAAGATGCTGTCTGGCGAGCTCCAGGTTGAAGGTGTAGTTGACAGCGGGCTGGCGTGACTGACTAGCCGACGAGGGCGTGATTGTCGGGGGCACTGTATGTGCATGTATCGTAAGATCAGATGTATCATCCTGAGCGTTTGTCGACAGAGAAAGGGGTCTCCCTAAGGAGGCCCCTGACGCGGACTCTGGCCCTTGTCCGGGGCTTTCGGCTGTTACAACGCTGGTATGGCGGTCTTTTCGCAGCTCATGAAGGTTGTCTTGGAGCTGAGTTACCTGCTGACTTAGCGATTTAATAAGCTTGGTGGATCTGGTTCGTCAGCTTCCGAAATATGATACGGACAGCTACAGGTGAGGATGAAAACATACGAATCTGACTGGCTTGTCGAGGTGGAGGGCGCATAAACGCCTGTACTTATATCAGATATTGTGTAGTGTTCATCGTTGCAAGGTACTTACAGTTGAGGGAATGCTGGACACATCGCGCGCATGGGTTCTGTCCATTGCATTTGCTTTTCCGTCTCTTACATTCATTGCTTCAATCACAGGTCAATCAAGACGACCACTGATGATAATCGAGCCACCGGAATAATCTTACCAAGCCTTGGAGATGTACTTGCCCCGTTTGGACCTGGGCTTTTGTGGACGTTGAGGCTGTGATCCCCCTGACGTGTTGTTCTTGGCCTGTGAAGAGGTCTGGACCTGGGTTGCATCGACTTGATTATCTCCATCATCATTGTCGTTGCTGACTGTCCCATCACCTGTGATCTCCCCTGAAGTCTCACCGTTATTGCCTCTTACTACTGACCCCGTTTGCTGGTTGGGTGGGGTCTGAACGGCCGACATGGTGAAATTTGGCAATGTCTTTGTGAAATGGAATGCTAAAAACGGCGGAAGCGGAAATGGAAGACAATTCCGGTGGCTTTTAGTCTCTTAAGAGAATGATCGGAAATGGATGACTAAGAGCGGGGCACACTAACTAGTTACGGTCCCATGTCTGCTGAGATAGGGCGATAGGCGAGATAGTAGCATCCTTCGTCACCAGGCTAGTTCTGTACACTACAACCCCTGTATTTTTGTTAGCCTGTGACTTAGTTACAGGGGCCTAAACTCTATATCTTATAGAATTTCCTTATTTTATAAAAATACAAATAAAAAACTAATTAGATTTTATTTTTAAATATTATAGCTTTTATTTTATATATTTTAAAGATTTTTAATAGCTATTTTTAAGACTTTTATAGATACCCCTGCTTTCTAAGGTGGGGCTGTATCGAGCTAACAATAATTCAGGGGTTGTACTGTATGTATTTTGATGTCTACTGTGGCATCTCGGCATCTCCATAACGATTCAACCCTTCTCCTGGCATTTCTCCAGTCTCCTTGTCATTATGTTACTCTGATCAAATGGGATAACTGTAATTAGCGGCTTTACTTCGCCCTGAGCTGCAAATTGAAACAGGTCTTGCATTCAACAGCACTTTCGATAAGCCTAAGGCCTGGAAGATCATTAGTTCTCACGTAGTTGGGTTGGTGGAAACTAATGACTTATCTCGGTGGGCAACGTTTAGCGGCGAGGGACGGGGATATTCGCCGATTGATGCCAATATGAACTATAGTCCCAGCATTCCGCATACAGTAAGCTGCTTGCTGGTAGCTAACGATTTCTTATGACGTTAGATATATTAAGGTCTTTTTTTTTAGCTTTCTATAATACCCCCTTTTAGACCCCCTCTTACTTCTGTAATTGCATTTACTACATAATTAATATTCTTAACGTTTACTACTGCAGTTAGTACATATACCTTTAATAGAGGAGCCAGGTTACTTACATCCCGCCATCGATATTCTGCCCGATGATGAGAGGTAAATATGGTACTCATTCCTCAAACGAAACACCTGCTGGGGGTTGAGACCTGTATATGAAAACATGCCACTCTGCGAAACGATTAGCTCATCGAATGGCAACCAAGACAAAGTTCGTGCTTCATTACCTGTTTCATGATATGGTCAAAGTCGCCGCTTTCTGCGAAGGCGCTCAAGCCACCATGAAGTGCTGAGCGGACCTGTCCCAGTCTTTTGCTCATGGAAAAAACATCACTGAGCCATTGAGACTTAAGCTCTGGGTCGCCAAGGATGGTTTTCACAATGTTGCAGCCTGTTCGAGGTGGAGTTGAGTATTCGGTTCGGATAATGAAACGAAGCTGCTGAAGGATGTTGGGCTGGATGGCGATATCCTTGCTGTTTGTGATGAAATGGAGAGCTCCTGTTCTCTGTCCGTAGAGTCCAAAGTTCTTAGAGAAGGACTGTGCCACACAGAAGGTCAGAGGGCGTTCTAGACTGGCAAAGTATCGAAGTGGCCAAGCATCTTTTTCTGGGTCTCCTGTGGCAAAGCCTTGGTATGCATTATCAAAGAATGGGAAGATGCCTTTGCGTTGACAAATCTCAGCTACAACCTTCCACTGTTCTTGACTCAGATCGAGGCCAGTTGGGTTATGAGCGCAGACTTGAAGAATGATAACATCTCCAATTTGACCCTGAGACTCGAGAGTTTCGATCATTCCTCGGAAGTTGAGGAGTCGTGTGGTTTGATCGTAGTATGGATATTTCTTGCATTCCACACCCATTCTTTCAAACATCAGAATATGAGGACCCCAAGTAGGATCAGAGACCCATACGCATCTCGGTTTGAGGAAACGGGACAGAAAAGCAGCACCGATGTGGATGGCTCCAGATCCAGAGATAGATTGGACTGAGACTATCCGCTGCAACAGCTTAGACCGGTCATCTTGGCCGAATAGAAGCTTTTGGGCCAGTCTGAGATAAGTGGTATCTCCCTCGATAGGGAGATACTCATGCTTCCCCAAGTCGTTTAGAGATAGGAGACGACGTTCTGCTTCCAGTACCGAACGTAATGGGCATGGGTTCCCGTCTTCGGAACGGTAGGCCCCGATTAGCAGATCGACCTTTTGCGGGTTTGGGTCGAGGCGATAGTCTGCAGCCAGAGAGAATATCTCATCGGCGACAATGCTTGGTACTGCGTTCAACCATGGTGACGTGACTTCCTTGGAAGTCGTATCCTCGATAGTAGGCATTTTAGCAAGCAGCCGGCTGCAAAGATGCTGGTGTATAATAGTTGCAAGTCTTTGATCTATGCTTTGGAAATGATTGTGACAAGGTGTTAAAGTGTCTCTATGGCGTAGTGATCACCTTTCCTTTTCAGTTTGAGTGAGTCGGTACTAAAACCGCGAATGGCAGAACTATGGAAAAGCGGAATGGCGGAATTTGTACTAAAATGTAAACTAAACAGCGGAAACAGACACATTCGCCTTCTGTGGAGTCTCTCTGGTGGAGCCTCACGATAGAAGCGACGTTTAATTCCGACTTGAATACTGTATGCCATAAATTGGGCAAGGAGGACCAAAACGTTCAAGGTTACCAATATTCGTTGAAAGTCTGTGGTGCAAAGCAGCCTACTTCAATCTTCCAGTTCCGCTTCCAATTTCCAGCTACTGGGGTTAATGTTAGTCTCCCCTGTAATATCATGATCATTTCACTGACGACGGTAGCCACCTCAACTACGATCTGACCGTTCAGGGCAGCTGATACAGGATTTTGTCTGGCAGAGGATTGGCAAGTTTCTATAATCAGATGACATTATCATCACCGACTGTGGAACAGGTCAATTTGGAATGTTTGATGCCACGTTTCCCCACGGTCCAGGGCTATTACATCAACATTCTGGTCGGCCATTGGGTTCTCGGTCGGGGCGTGCCTTGGAGCTTGTGTTGTCGCCCGTGAGATGAAGCACCCTGGTCGCGTAATTGTCATTGTCGGTGATGGTCCTTTACAGATATCCGTCCAGGACATCGGAACATGTATTCGCTTTGGTTGGTTTCAAGCCCATCATCTTTCTAGTAAACAACAACGGCTACTCAATTGAAAGAGCCATCCGTGGCGCTGAGCTAAGCTAAGCTACAATGACATCAACTCCAACTGGGATCACCAGCAGCTGCTTAGCTTCTTCGGGGCCAGACCTGACACTGGTATTGGGAGCTTTAGCACTCATTGTCATACAATAGAGGAGCTTGAGAGTACTTTTGGCAAAGAGGCACTCAACGAGGCTGAACATATCAGCGTAAGTGGATCTGGTAACTCTTTCGTAATCCTGGCACTGACGTATTCCGATGCGGAAGCCTGTTCCGATATCTACAGAGCTCCACCCAGAACTGCATTCCGCCTGTCCACCAATTCCGCATTGGGGTTATATCAATAACACAAAATAAATAGTTGTCGTGGGATTGAGCCATTTATGAAAGTCGTTATCGCGGTAGGAACATTCGACTTATTTCGCCATGTCTGGAAAAAAGGTCCTACTTACAGGCGGCAGTGGGTTTGTTGGATCTCATTGTCTTGACCTTCTCCTCCAGGAAGGGTGAGTTCAATGCCCATCTCAGTACTGAGTTTACTGACATAACTAAGCTATGAGGTCGTTACAACTGTGCGATCGGAGAAGAAAGGGCAGGATATTCTCGCTGCCTTTCCTGCAGCCAAGTCGCAGCTCTCATATGCCATTGTCGAGGACATTGCCCGTGAGAATGCTTTTGACGAGGCTGTAAAGACCGCCGAATTTGATTCAGTGCTGCACGTAGCCAGCCCATTTCACTACAGGCCAGTGGATATCCAGAAGGATCTTATTCACCCTGCAGTGAACGGCACTTTGAATATCCTCAAGGCAGTCAGCGATTACGCCCCAACAGTCCAGCGCGTTGTCATCACATCATCGTTCTCGGCAGTAGTCAACATTAAACACCCCGAGAAGATGTATCGAGAGCATCACTTCAACCCGATAACTTTGGAGGAAGCATATGAGGATGGCGTACAAGCCTATAGAGCTAGCAAGACATTTGCCGAGCGCGCCGCCTGGGATTTTATGCAAGCCAAGAAGCCTAGATTCTCTCTCGCCACTATGAACCCACCTCTGATTCTCGGACCACCAGCCCCGTGGCTTGCATCCATGGACTCGATCAATACTTCGAATGAACGTTTGAGAGATCTGTGCCAGGGAAAATGGAAAGATGAATTGCCTCCAACAGCCTCATGGTACTGGGTTGACGTTAGAGATGTTGCTCTCGCTCACGTTCGAGCATTGGAGAATTTGGATGCTGGAGGAAGAAGGTTTTTCTTGATGCAAGGTAGAATGAGTAATGCTCAGATTGCACAGGTGGCGGCGGATCATTATCCTCATCTCAAGGATAAAATCCCAAAGACTCTGGTGGATGATACACCTGCCGATCTTTGGGAGGTTGACACAGCACCATCGAAGGACGTTCTAGGCCTCGAGTATCTGGATCTGGAAACCTGCATAGTGGATTCGCTGAAGCTTCTGATGAATCAATAGTTACTCAGTGCGGAGAGGTACAATGCGATTTAAATGTTTCCAATTCAAATATTCCATTGGTCCCATCCGTTCTAAGTGTGGTGAAATATTATTACGACTCTATATCATCTGTAATGTCGTCCAAAATTGCTCACAATAATCCTACAACCAGTACACCACCAGCCATCAAAGCCATAACTAGAACCCCTGACATAACATGAGAACCCGGGGAAACGTCTCCAGCATCCAGCTTATCGTGTTCCATTTCCTTCTCTTTCTCCGTATCTGCATCTTGGTTCTCATTTGTAGTTAACGTTCCCGTCATCTTAGCCCTTAGACTATTATATGCATCTGATCTAACTGAGCATGACGCGCGCCTGTGCCAGCTATACCGCTTAAGCACGAGGCGGAAGACCACAAAATCGACGATCTGCTTATCAAAGTGTCATATGACCGAGTAATTCAACTTGCCTATTTGTACCTAAGAAAAACGGGAAGCTTCGCTTGTGCAAGGAATTTCTGCGATTGAAAGAACCGGCAAGGATTCCTACAGCACCCGCTGCCACCACTATTTAGTCAACGTGCTAGGAAAGGCTAGATCACACTAGTGATACACTATTATCGATAGTGCAAGCGATTCACCAGATCAGGATCCGGCCCATTGACGATTATTGGTTGGTTGATTTGAAGCTATTGACTTCTCGCCACTCGCTGAGATAGATCTAGGCGTCTGGGTAAAAATAACCCATTAGCGTTTTTCCCTTCCAGACACAATAGACTATCCTTCCCTATCCAATATTAACTCTCAAGATTGCAAGACCGCGCTTAGACCCGAAGAGGTGTATGCATACCGTTTTTGACCTACCACAACACGCCCTGTTAGTGCGTGTAATCTGGGGAAGTATAGGAATTCTACAGTCATGGCGCTTGGTGGCTGGCTGAACTTGGCGGTCACTCGCTTTAGGCTGACTTCGCGGCGCCCTTGACGCAGGGAGACCAGTATGTGTATATGCTTCTTCCCTAATCTAGCTTAAGTGTTACTGACTGTGGCTGACTGAAGTTCCTCCTAAGTAGCCTAGTAGCCAAGTTAGAATGCACGTACCTACTCTAAAGTGGAATGTGGCTGCTTTATTGAATAACTAGGCTGGTGTGGCTGCTTTATTGGTCGACTGGGCTGGCTGTACTAAGACATGGAAAGGACATATTGACATGAGAAGTAAGTCTTATGGTAGAACTGTATCCGAGATACCAATAGAAATAGGCTGAAAATAGTATAAGTATATCGCTTCTTGCTGTGACTCACTCCTTGGGTTTCTTATCGTTTTACTCTGTATTTTAAATGACGTCTGTTTATTCTTAACCTTATATTCTTTAGGCAATCTTTACTATTACTATCATTATGGCTGCAAATGCTGCTTCACTTTTGACCAATGTCTTTGGCCAGAAGACCGATATTGGCAAGATTGTCTAGAACTTTGACTTTAGTCAGGTAAGCAAAACCTATCCCAAGCTATTTTATATTTTTGTTGACCTATTATCAAGATCAATATTCGGGACTTAAAGTCAGATGATTATCTGTATACAGATCTTGCCCTGTCTTTTGGCAAAGATGGACAGGATCTCAAAGAATCTATGAGGGCAATCGATGATCGACTTAAGATTATGGTTGCTGCAATAATGATGACTCTTGCCCGCCAGAATGACAAGAGCTGGGATGCTGTTGTGAGGACTATGATACAGAATGAAATAGCTATGTCTGATGACGAAGGGGTTGCACGTTCTGATATACTTGTGAGAAATAGCTTAAATGATTTTAAGTTTGATGGCGGGCCTGATGCAAGTATTGTTAAGGAGGTAAGATTTACAATTCTTATCTTCTATTCTCTAGTTTTTATCTCTTTGTCTTTTGCTTATATCCTCTGCATTACCTTTAACAATAGGATATAACTAATAATCGAATAGGTTTAAACTTGGTTTAATCGCTTAGTGTCTGATCCTGATGTTCTTAACGGCACCAAGATTGATATTAATGTCTTGGCGAAGATTGTTGCTTAAACCGGGGTAACAGTCGATAGCTTTGAAGGCTTTTTCGCCAAGGAGGAGCACTATGAACAGACCTTGATTGATATTGGCGTACTCCGCTTCCCTGATATTGACTACCCATACTTTAAAGTAAGTCCCTACTAGCCACAGCCAAGAAGGGGAGATTACTAAGCAGTCAACAATACAGCTATATAGAATTAAATTAATTGCCTGGTCGGATTCACGCCGTATTATGTTTTATTTAGAGGATAAGAATGGAATTACTGGAGGTATGTATTAAGGTTATACAGCCTTAAGCCGTGGCTGTAAGGAAGGAGTGATGCTGACGTGAGAATAAATTCAGAATATAATTGTCGAGTTTTCCGACCCCGGGCCAGTGTTATCGATTGTTTGACTCAAGCTGCGCATGCTAGGGCTGTTGCGACTTTTGATGCCATGTTTTCTTAGAGTTATACTTATGCGGCATTGCGGTATAGTTAAGGGCCTAGTTGAATGGTGTATTGGGTGAGAATTAAGGGATGTGTTTTAAGTGTCTGAAGGTCTGTTATTTGCGCGGTAGTACTACGTAGACCAAGTTGTAGTGTAACTATAATGCAATAAAACTATATGAATGCTTCAAATCAGTTTCAGATCTATTAACTGTTACTTGCCACTCGGCATAGGGTCCGTAAAATTGTCCAAAACTGCTCACCACAATCCTACAACCAGTACAAGACCAGCAATCAAGGCAGCAGCGAGAGAACCTGGCACACGAGAACCCGCAGAATCATCCACAGCTTCTGGCTTATCATCTTTCCTCTCCTCTTCCTTCTCTCCGCCTTTGTCTTTATCCTCATTTACAGCAGAAGTCCCAGTAATTTTGGCTTTCAGAGTGCTACATGCATCCGGTCCAACTGGCACAAGATCAGTGATAAAAGGGTCATCACTACACGCCTCCCATACCACGCGATATTCAGAGACATGTTCCGCCTGCCAGCTCGTCCATTCGGAAGCCCATTCCGAGAATTCCTCGGCTGACGATCCAGTAATGACAGGTAGTTTGCAAGGGTCTTGGGTGTTGTAGAGACTTCCGAGGGCAAAAGATACGCCTAGTTCGGACATGTCCATTGGAGGTCCAGGGGGGCCCGTCATTGACAAGGAGTCAATAAGAGCCCAACATGATGGGGTCGTGAGAGATGGGCGTGAAATAGTGAGAATTGGTGCTTCTGTTGGGGTTGGGGTTTGAGCAGTGGCATAAGCGCTGAAAGCAGTGAGAAGGGTGATGATAGAGGTATACATGTTTAGTTGAATTTGTTACTGTTGCGGTTAAGAAGAAAATGACATGTTTCTTCTTAAATGGCTGCTGCAGCACCTCTTTATCTTTATATAAATAATCGAAAAAGGCCTCCAGAACAGGGGAGTCAATTTAGTGTTTGTGATTTTATGTATTTTAGCCTTGGCAAACAGGCGGAGTCTTATCTGACAGGGTGCATACATTAGTTATTAGATTACAGCCTAAACCTTGGAAGGCAGCTGATTCAATTTATGCTTATTCTAAGCCACAATCTTGCGATAAACCCTCGTAAATAATAAGTAAGCAAGGCTTCCAATCCAATGGTGTGGGGCAATCAGTTCTGGACGCTAGCCATTAACGGTAAAGGCTTCAGGCTCCTCGTTATTAGATCCTTTATCGGAATTCCGTGTCAAGCCATACTAGAAGGAGTGGTAGTTATATAGTTTTTATTTTTAAAGTTAGTTAGGATAGCCCACTCTAATTGTTGGCAGTTGTCTATCTGCGTTTCAATATCCGTTAATATTCCACGAGCACACCAATACTGTAAACACCAAGAGATTACTTTAATTATAGGGGACATAATAGTAGGGAAGAAGAAAACGGTAAGGTGGCAAACCTCAGATGTCATCCATATAGTAGTATACTATGCTAGACTTATGATTCTACAAGTGCCCAACTTATGGTATGTATGAAAACTCTTGCCAGCAGAGCATTGTTTCCGACTATAAACTTGGCTCTATGATAACCCACTTAAGATGAAGGCATTCTCCGTCATACCCTGCGCCCACACCGTCCTTGGAAGGGCAAGGCGGAGCGAGTGCTGGAAGGAGGATGTTGGATAAATCTTCCTCATGGCTAGGCTATCTGAGTAGTGTAGCACTTCATGGACCTGTAGCCCTTACCCCAGTTGCTATCAAGTCAAGTTAATACTAATGAGATTTTAAGAATATTAAAGGGAATACTACCTGACGCAAGCGGAGCCTGATCCTGATAGAGCAACTGTCCGAACAGAGCTTCCTTTACAGTTATCCTGCTCAAACATGTAGCAGGTGCAAGCAACACCCCTACCACCACAGGTAACAATGTTTGCGCTGTTCGTGTTGCTATAGCTGTATCCGTAACAGCTGTTTGAAGTACCGGGCCAAATCGACACAGCGTAGTCTGAGCAGCCGCCGTCCTTGTAGTACTGAACCTTGAGGTCGACTGCCCGGGCATTGAGTGCTTTCGAGTCGCTGTTGCCAGTTGGTGTAGCCTGTACAGCAGTGAAAGCAAGGAGCGCAGTGTAAAGGCCCTTCATCGTGGAAGTTCTAGTTTTGTTGCTATTTGTATAAAGAACGGCAAGTTGATTTGTGCTAATGGGGTCTTGGTAAAACAGAGGCAACCCTTCGCTTTTGCCATAGAGCTTCCAGCTAGCATTTATAGTTTATTAAAACCCTTAGTTTATTTTCCATTCTCGTATAGCTGAAATATATCTTATATTTAAAATACAAGGCTAGATTGTTTGGTATTAGTCCAAACAGGCATGCACTTGAACTGGATGTTGCTAACCTTCATAACGCGTATTACTAACCTTAGTAATACATCAGGTCATGATTATTTACTCTTATACAACAGTTTCTTCACAGTATTGGCTGCAAAAGTGGAGAAAGAACCGTTCGAGATCCCTGATATATGCTTACTCATTGTGCTGTGAACTTATTACTCCACCTTTGCGGCCGACCTTGAGCAGAGAACAGGAAGGTAGATATCTTAAATTAGGATTTTATTCACCGAAAGTTTATCCAAGACGCAGAAGGAATTCAACCTTGACGAAGATGTCTACGCTGGCATGATCGTATTATGCGCGGCGGCCGAACCAAGCATTGCGAGCCTTATCAGGGTAGTAAAAATCGGAACCAGTATAGAGGAGCAGATATTGTGCACAGACTATCACCTCGGAACTCAGCTTCCCTTAACGGTTTCTGGTCTTTTTACTAAGTATTACCGAAGAGTGCAAGGATGCCTTTGCGTCGGCTATGACCTTCCACTGTCCTTTACTCAGATCGCGTCTAGTTGTGTTATGGATTATAACCCCAGACTTTTATGTACTATAATAGAGGTATATCATTTCTAGAATTCAAGAGCGGCATTGCGCGATCCGCAAAACTCGTTTTATATTAAATCAGGGCAGAACAATACCGCGAATCGTGTAGTTAAACAAAAAATGCCAACTCCAACGGCCCGCAATTATCTGCATTCCGCTCCGACATGTTGGTAACATGTCAACGGCGCTGCAACTCGATTCTTACCCATGCCCATGCCCAACTACGAAGAGCCCGAGTTGTCAGCACACGACCAGGCTGCTGAACCCCCGGACACTCTGTATGAGGCTATAATGTCAACAACGGAAGCATATGTCCCAGCAATGGTCAGGAAAGTCCCCAAGACGATGATGGTGACGCTCCAGAGCACTCCGAAGGACCAAGAGATAGAGCGATCCTGCTTCCCAAGCTTCCAGTTATCGTAGAGCCACATACATCCCATTGGCTGGAATGAGAGTGACGTTGCAAGCAGTGCCCCGATAAGCGAAACCAGCCCACCAAAGATTGGGATTCCGCTGGCTATCACATATGCGACGACGGTGATGCCAAAAGTACATCCTATCCAAGATGCCCAATGGGTGAAGGTATTGGCCGCGAGATGCTTGGAGCCTCGTAAAACACGAACGAAGACATGTTTACTCGCCAGCTAGAACATCTACATTTTAGCAACATCTCACAGACCAGTTAGGTAAGTGCTCACATGGCAAGTCAACATAGTAGTGACTATTAGTCCAGGAAGTGCAATTCCATAGCTGACTCTCTTGATCAAGACACCTGCAGATCCAAGCGCTGGTGAAGCAACATACGAGCCACAGAAATAGTACACTACACAACCGATCGCGATATAGCAGGCACTAATGACCGTCTGGCACAGGATCAGAGATCTCGTGTAGTGTCTAGGGTCCCTCATTTCTGCGGCAATGCTGAAAAAGGCTGGGGTACCTGCATAGGCGAAGATCAATGCACAGATAGCAGACATGGCGTTGGTGAAGCTTGGCTTCTTGAAGAGCTCGTAATCCGATACCCAAACTGCGTCTTTGGGTGCAGCTGCAGGTCGATCTTGTATACCCACGGCAATTGTTAGGATGATGACTGTGTTTGGGACTTTAGCATGGTATTCTTAAGACAGAGGTGCGGTCATGTGCTAACCTGAAGAGATTACACAAATCAAACCCAGCCAAGCGAGCCAACTTAGCTTCCCGAGGGTTCGGATGCTGGCGAAGATGAAACCAGTGACAGCTGCAACGGCGACAAAGACGGCCGTACAAGTTCCGTGATTAGAAACGGCATTAAAGCCAATCGACACGCTTAGCATCGCTGACCCGCAGACAAACGTCCAGTCTATATCCCCATGCGTCAGCCGAAGTTCAATCACTGCAGTGTTCAAAAACGAGCGGCTTTCGACGTACAAAGACCAAAAGCAAAACCAAAGATTTCCTGCCCAGCACGACCAAACATCAAGCCACCTGCATCATCAATACCATAGACTTCACGATGGCGGAGCTTGAAAGTGCCGACTATATAATCTGACCATGTCGTGATTGCAGCGATAACGCAAAGACAGATGAGGCCGGGTATCATTCCCAGCGTGTCGAAGACAGATGGGATGGACAAGATTCCAAGGCCAAGCTGCGTTTTCATCATCAGACCTGCGGTGCCCACCCAACCGACCTACACATATAATTAATAAAACGGAGGTTGAGTTGGAAGTGTAAACTCACATTGCGGTAATTTGGCCCGTCATTTGTGAGTCTTCCGAAAACAGCATCATGAGCATGACCAGGGTCATCATGGACTTCACCCGCAAACACTTGACCCTCCTGGTCATCAATCTTTTCGGTACCAAGCATAGTGACGATTGATCAGATAATCGAGCTCGTGTTCACCTTCCAGATAGTAAGGAATAAAAGGAAAGTAACCCCGAGATGTGCATTTTGTCACGATGTGAAATTTTCTCCATTTCAACAACGATCCCTCCGATTCCAACTGCCAAGGCTACGGAAGCGGAGCAGGTTTACGATATAAGTCACATATTTGTGCTTCATTGGGGTTTTGTAGAGTAATCTCTTCTCGTAGCCCCAGAGTGAATTCCACTTGGTGAGGAAATTCTGCCGATATCGGATGTTGGAGAATGGTGGGCGGGTGTTTGATTGGTTGGGGTAGTGGGTTATCAATTTGATCTAAGCTCAATTGGAGATCTTTTTCACTTAGCGCAAGGGGCAGAATTTGTTGACTTTGTCATGCATTTTAATCGATTGACACTGTAGATGCTGCGAAAAGGTCATATATATAAACTCTTGCGAGGAGTATTTTTGTGTTCCGCCTGTTCCAGGTTGACAGATATTTGTCAATCGAATTAACCAGCTTCAGTACTATTGTCCCCGAGCACAGACAAGTAGACCGAGTCAAAGCTCTATTAAGAACGCAATGCCGAAAACATAGATAAGGTGAATGATGAAATATAAATAATCTCAAGCCCAAAGCAACCTAAAATATACAGTCTCTTATCATTGTTTCGCTTGGCTCAAGGAGCAGAGCTGTTCTTAATTGCTCTTCATTATCTCGATTATCTCCATGTGATCTGCCCCTAAGCCCAGAAAGGAGAGGTCTTGATGTTTTGGTCCACTGGCCTATCAGCAGTCATTCTGTGGGTCTACCAGAGGCTGAAATTCGCGGACCTCGGTTATGGACTACAAGGTTTTACGAGAATTCAACACATTTCTTGCAGATGCTGGTGTTTAATAAAGACGAAATAGAGATACTACATCGCGGTTCTAGCAATACATATATATTTCGCTCGACGCTTCGAAGAATAAGCCTTGCCTACAGTCTCAGAGGCCTTTTCCTCCTGTCCCGCATTACACATAAGTCGTCTAGGCTGCCTAGTTCTCTGCTATTGTTCCCTTCGCGATTTCATTGAGATATGGTAGAGGGATGTTCCAGGGACGATGAATAGAGAACCTATTATAACATATAAAGTTTTATAAATATTACATCTTCTGCTTTTATTATATTAGATGTAGATATTAATTGCAGAAGCAGGTCGCAAGCAAGTTCAGGGTAGGAATACGCTTGTCTACAGAGTCGGCCCGATACGACACACCAATGATAGGGCATTTTTCAATGGAGATGGTGATTGTTGATTGTGCCTACGATATCCTATCCCGTGACATGCAATGGAAGTCGTCTTGATCTAGATCAATTGCCACGTGCTGGTGACGGTCTGCAGCTATATTGATCGGCCGATGAACCGAGCAGAAGGACAGCCAATTGAGATTAACAAACCGTAGCTAAGCTTCAATAGACAGTCCACGACAGGCAACAATGTTTCAACAAACCTGTCATTCGTCATTTTCGGCTCCGGCAGATAGAATCGCGGGGAAATCTGAACCATCCCTCTGGATCTAGACCATCCAACGGACTTCTCTACCACGGACTTCTCGCCGTCAACCTCCCTCATCACGAGTCACGAAACAGCCCAAGCCTAACTCAATCGAAACGTTGTGCAACGGGCGTCGAGATATGCGGGAATTGGCCGAGCGAAAAAACCCCTGTTCTTTTGGAGATGGAGACGCTGAGATTGGCTGAGTCTGTTCGAGAGCATTCTGACCCGCTTTATTAGCATGAGAGATTGGCATAACCTTGTTTCTCGTTGGTCAATCACGCGTGACCCCACCCCCAGAATTGGACTGCGTTGCGGAGAAATTGGGCCTTGAGGAGATTACGTACCAGAAGTGGGAGACTCTTCTCCAAGATTCTGTGGTGCCATTTGGCGGTGAATCGGGCCATGGACTGACTGAAAACTGGGAATAGCCTTGAAGACATGGTCACAGAGAATATTCTATTGCTTGAAGTGAGTAAACATAAAGACTCTGCCGTCTCTTGGTGCCCAGACCTGAGCACCCAAGCCGACGATTGCCATCCTCCCCCCATCTTCCAGCGCAAGCTAACACCATTCAGGCAACTGTCCCGCACTCCCAAGGCTAGGCAAATTTCTTAGCCCGTCTCCCTCCGGAAACCTGGCCGATCACCTCTCCATCTTTTCCCCCCAGCATTTAATAGAAATATTGGGGCGGTTGCCCATTCTCCATCTTTCCCCAGATCACACTTCCCCGCATCTCTCTCTCACATCTTTTCTCTTTTCTTATTCATCGAGAGGATTTTTCGCTTTCGGCTTCGTTGAATCATGTCGGACGAAAAGGTCTCGGCTGCTGCCCCAGAGGCTCACATCGATACCTCGGACCCTAGCAAGACTCATCCTGATGTTATCGACCATGCGCGCTCGGCGGCCAACAAGGAGCAGAAGATGACCCTCATGCAGGGCATCAAGCTGTATCCCAAGGCTGTCGCGTGGAGTATCCTCATCTCGACTTGCATTGTCATGGAAGGATTCGATATTGTCCTTGTCAACAACTTCTGTGAGTTGCCTCGCACAATACTACGCGACTTGGTCTAACCACTATTGCTCAGATGCTTTCCCTCAGTGGAACAAGAAGTACGGTCAACTCCAGCCTGATGGAACATATCAGGTGTCTGCAGCATGGCAAGCTGGTTTGAGTAATGTATGAGCCATAAAGGCCACTCGATTGACGAAGCTAACCATCACAGGGTGCCAACGTCGGTTCCATCATCGGTCTCTTCCTCAACGGTTGGCTCTCTGAGCGCTTCGGATATCGATACACCATCATCGGCTGCCTCATCTGGCTCTCCGGCTGCATCACCCTCTTCTTCACCGCCCAGAACGTCCAGATGCTCCTCGCCGCCGAAATCCTCTGCGGTCTCCCGTGGGGTATCTTCCAGACCATCTGCGTCACCTACGCCTCCGAAGTCTGCCCCATCGCCCTCCGAGGTTATCTCACCACATACGTCAACTTCTGCTGGGGTCTCGGACAAGAAATCGGCATTGGAATCTTGCGATCTATGATCGGTCGAACTGATCAGTGGGCTTACAGAATCCCCTACGGTCTGCAGTGGATCTGGCCTCTCCCTTTGATGGTCGGCTTGTGGCTTGCTCCCGAGTCTCCTTGGTGGCTTGTTCGCAAGGGCCGTGTTGCTGATGCCAAGAAGAGTCTTCTTCGACTTACGAGCCTCAACCGTGAGACCGATTTCGATGCAGATGAGACTGTGGCTATGATGGTTCATACAACTGCTCTCGAGGAGAAGTTGACTGAGGGAAGCTCTTATATCGATTGTCTCAAGGGTGTCAACCGTCGACGAACAGAAATCGTTTGTATGGTTTGGGCTATGCAGAACCTCAGCGGTAACTCCTTTTCCAACTACTCAACCTACTTCCTCGAGCAAGCCGGTATGTCTGCCGAGCACGCCTACTCTTTTGCTCTTGGACAATATGCTATCAACATGATTGGTGTCTTTGGCGCCTGGGGTCTGATGTCTATTGGAATCGGTCGCCGAACTCTTTACCTTTACGGATTGTGCGGCCTCTGCACCGTCCTCTGCATTCTTGGCTTCCTTGGTCTCGTTCCCGAGGCTGATCGCCAGAAGGGTGCTCTCGCTACTGGAAGTCTGATGATCGGCTGGGCTGTTGTTTATCAGCTCACTGTTGGCTCCGTGGCTTACTCTCTTGTCTCTGAGCTTCCCTCTCGACGTCTCCAGATCAAGACCGTCGCTCTTGGTCGTATCTTCTAGTAAGTCTGATCTACAGATATCAAAAGCACTCGCAGCTAACCAATCACAGTGGTATTGTCGGTATTGTCAACGCTGTTCTGGCTCCTTACATGCTCAACCCCACCGCTTGGAACTGGAGCAACTACACCGGTTTCTTTTGGGTAAGTCTTGAAGCTATTTACTCACCTGACCTCCAAGCTAACATGCTCAATAGGGTGGCATCTGCTTCCTCTGCGTCATCTACACCTACTTCCGCCTGCCCGAGCCCAATGGCCGAACCTTTGCCGAGTTGGGCGTTCTGTTCGAGAAGGGTGTCAGCGCTCGAAAGTTCGCTACAACAAAGGTCGATGTCTTTCACGAGTCTGTCGACGATCATGTTCTCGATCAGTTGAGCAAGGCCGATCAGGCCACTGTCGAGACCGTTGAGCAAGCCCCCGCACACAAGTAGATGTTGATCGAAGGGCTTGAACGTCCATATCAAACTTCCTTGGAAAGCCTTTGCTTGCAAATCAACGAGTCAAGATAGCTTATGTATATTAATAACGGAGAAATAATGAGACATTGAATAATTACCCTGATCGCGTGCCATCCTCACCTAACCTCCTTCTGCTTGTGTAGATCCCTGCATACAACCTTGAACGGAGCTATGTCTCGATAGGTGACCTTCTCTGTCGATCTCTGCTGCCTTCTCGGCAAATCCGAAAACCCCCACTTCTGCTTGACTTTGGCAATTGTCACAATTATCCAACTCCCTCAGTCACACAATCCATAGATCAAACAGGTAAGACGGGGATCTGGAACCATGTAAAGCCAATATTGAGATGTTGAAATGACGGTCGACGAAAGATCTCGTAGCCGGAATGCGATGCTGGGTCGCCGGCCTCGGCATGAAAATGCATGATAAACATTTGATGCTAGCCTGGCTCATCTTCCAAACATCGATGCTGTATTTGGCGCCAATGGATGACGTTGCGCTATATCGCGAATGGCCTGAATGAACAACGTGTGCCAGAACGATGGTTCATAGTAGAACGAGTCAATGCCGTGTGGTGTTTAGAAACCGATGGTGATAGTGCCATTACTTGCAACGCTATCCAACGCCATACACAAGAAGTTAGGGATAGATCAAGAAGAACATAATCTAATGGCAAATTCTGGCACCAAGTTCTAGGTCGAGGTTGTACGCTCTCAGCCATAGGTTGTATTAGCTTGACGCGTTCTGTTTCTGCTTTGTGAAATTGACCAAGCTGTCAAGCCACTCTTGATGACCATTCAATATGGGATTCGGCTTGGTAGCCGCAAGCTTAGCTCCAGGCTGCCCAATCTGAGACTCCTGCGTCAAGATTCTAACCACGCCATAATCCAAGTCCTCCACAATCCAAGCATGATACACATCTAGCTTAGAGCTCTCGTCCCCATCTACCCACGCCCTCCATGCCAAACGTCCCGGAGAGCCCGCACTCGGCGGCACAGACTCCATGACTTCTGCCGGAAAGGGACCGAACCCGAAAGTCGAGAAGCTAAAAGTGTCACCATTCTTGAGGATGTTGCCGGTGACTGGCGGCGTGACATGGCTGCAGTTGTTGTAGTACGACTCCCACTGAGTGATGTCGGCGAGGTTGGCCCAGACTTGGGCGGCAGTGATATCGCGCACAATTACTTCGTTTGAGGTATAGTTGTCGGTGGTTCCAGGCAGGAACTTGATAGGCCAGATAATTGCTGACGCCATTGTGAACGAGCTTTAGAGAAATAGTATATGGAAATGATTTGTGAGTTAGTCTGACGGCTGTTAAATTAAAGAACTCGAATCTTTCTCATATGCATTTGCAGAACTTCCAACGTCGGCAAAGGGATGTCGGCAAAGGCGGTCCAATGAGGACTGATTACAAATCATCCACATCCGCGGTCCATGAATCGTCGCGAATGAGTCAACATACAACTTTGACCAAACGCACAATATAGCTGCATTGGCTTTATACACCTCGCACTCTCAATTCATTGTATATTTAATGTCTTACATATAAAAACATCATTCGACCATCAGGCTCCTTACTGCCTTGATCCAAAGTTGTCCGTAGACATAGAGACGCCCTTGTGGCCAGTCAAGTGTTTCTGATATAAGCCTCTACGAACTCCTCGAGGTTTTCTCCTGGCAAACCTGTCTTATCATTCCAGAGTCCTTTGTCAACAGAATAATTCGCGACACCGCCCCTGCCGTAGATCGCACCAGAGATCTGAGCCAGAGCGCCCATCGCATCTCCATTTCTGACCTGTTCAGCACCTGATTCCCAGAGACCTTTTACAGTTCCACGAGAAACTTGGAATTTGTCTCCCGTGGCCTTTTCTAGCGCATGGAGGACGTCGTTCTGGGTCACGGTGAAGCTATTGACGTAGACATGCTGATCGCGTGTAATCTCGAGATTCTTCAAGCTTTTGGCGATTGCCCTCCCAACCTGATCTAGGTTGGTAGCCTCATAAGCGATATCGCCCCCATCAAAAAGAGTCGCGGTGCGTGCGGCAATGTTGAAGCCACTGAAGCCAGGAATGTTGAGGCCCCAGTCGAACATGGCCCCTGAAATAATAGCAATCCATGAAAGCTCGCCGTTCTTAGTCTCGATGTAATCGAGCGTATCGATCTTGTCTTGGACGAAAGAGATGACTTTGGGTGCTTCTGGATTCGCTGTGTCAACGCCGAACTCGGAGGGGACGAAGACCTTGATGCCGGCCTTGATAGCTGCGTTGACCATGAGCTTCTGGAAGGGCAATATCTGGCCGGGGGCTAAACCAGAGGCCGTGCTGACCACAGCATCGTGGCCTCTTAGTACCTCGACGAGAGATTCTTCAGAGTAGTCGGTCTTGACAGTGCTGATGCCCCGAGGAAGAGTGCTGCTCGATGATGCTCGAGTCAGACCTGTCACTTGAAAGCCTTCTTGGAGGAGTGCCTTGACAGTTGACTTGCCAAAATTTCCGCTAGCTCCGATAACCGCAACCCTTGTAACTAACGACATGATAGCAGTGTGAAATAAATAGGGTGGACCCAAACAGTAAGGGACAGATTATAGTGTGTGTGTATAGGTCTTGCGACCTTGACGTTAGAGCACAGGGACTGGTCTACTTATAGACGGAGTGTATAGGAAGCATAGTGCATAACTGGTAACGTTGGGCCTCGCCTCTCATTCTCCACACCTGCTACATTACTACTAAGCAGCGCTCAACCGCAAACTGACGTGACATGCCGCGATCCAAATCTGCACATTAAATAAACGCCTCCGTCAATGCATATGCATAATCTGACAAACAAAAGAGTCATTTTCTGTTCCCGTCGGCCATTACTCATCAATAATGAGCTCCCATACCGTAAAATGTTACACGGATCGGCTCTCTTACTAATCACGCCGCTTTTCCTTTCACATCCATAGGCTGTATATAGACCATCGTTAGTAAGTCCTTCCACCCGTAAAAAGGTACTCAGCTCTCGCCTTTGTGTACTCGTATGCATTATGTGAATACTCTTTGTCTTTCGCTGTCATGAAAGTTATAAACCTGCCCGGTGTCACCTCATGATCCGCCAATCTGCATTACTAGAATAAGCATCAGTCTTCCACCACCTACTTTCAAAATAACGCCCAAAACTGTTACCATGTCTCTCAAATTGTCCGTTTACACCTGCCCGCCAATCCCGACCAAGGTGCCTTCTCCAGACGTCTCATCCGAGGACTCGGGCCTTTGGTCACCTCTCTCAATCACTCTGCTCTACACTCCCACGGCTGCCCTCGTAGTGGATTGCCCTGCCACCGTCAATCCTACACGCGAACTGGCAGAATGGATCAAATCTCAGCTGCCTCCTAATAGCACTCTCAAGTACTTTGTCTGTACTCATGCCCATGGGGATCATTTCCTCGGTCTCCCGGTCTTGGAAGAGCATTTTCCCGGGTTGCAAGCTTATGCTACCAAGGCCGTCGCTGAAGGAATCGATCTACAGCAATCACCAGAAATCAGGGACGCGGTCTGGGCCAATACGTTTCTTCCCTCTAAGGATGGTTCTGGTTTACCGGATGCGAAGTCCGTTTTTCTGGCTCTTCCAACATCCAATGAATTCAATCTCGACGGTCACCTGTTCAAGCTATACGATGTCTCTCATGGCGACACACACGCTAATTCGTTCATCTACGTTCCCGAACTGGATCTTGTTGTGGCAGGCGACATTATCTACAACGGCGACTGCCACCAGTGGTTAGGCGAGGCGTCAAGCCCAGAGAAACGAGCCCAATGGCTTGCAGCTCTTGAGCAGATAAGCGCCCTGAGGCCTAGGATTATCGTCCCTGGTCACACATTCACTCCATCATCGACGCCGGACGAGCATATAGCAACAGCCATGCTCACAAGCACGGCAGATTACATCAACGGATTCGAAAAGGAGCTTGCAGCTGCCACAAGTGAGCGGAATCTCTTTGAGAGAATGCAATCCCGATATGATCGGTGGAACTTGTACCTGCTCGCGGGAAGCTCAAAAGCCGGATGGAACAATCGCATGCTCTGACTTAAGATGTCTTGGTAATTGATACAAGAGCGTATGACAGTGAGTGGTGCCTACGAGGTGAAAGCTAAGTATGATTGAAACGAAATTTTATGCAGTTCTAGCTAAGCCAAGTATTGGTCTCTAATCATATTAGCTCCCAGCCCTTACGATTATATGTGATAAGTCCAAAGGGAATAATAGCATTCTTCTCTATACACCACAATTTCTGTGAGTTGTAGTGACCACGCGTTATCAGTCGTGACGTCTTCAACTTTTGATCTCGTTAGTGAATAATCACCGCTGGTGTCTAGGGTCTTATACAGTCCAACCCACGTGAAAGCTAGGTAACGTAGTGGTCTGGTAGCAATTTGCGCTGAGGCTTATTTGACACGACATAGCAAGAGCATAGCATGAAGGTTTGAGCTGACATAGTAGTTATTCACGTCAATATATGCTTCTGGATAACTGACTAAGACAGGAAAACAACTGTGAATATAAGCAGAACTCACTCAATGAATTTGATGTAGAGTATATGCCGGGGTTAGACAAGCCCTTATTATCTTGAGATGTTAACTCGATTTCGTTTTCTCTCAACGCCGAACTCACCAGCTTAATCAGTTGAGAGACTGCCTGAGAATGCTGTATTAACCGCACTCATTGTTGTAGCAAAGCCTCCGATCATTGCTCGACTCTCTAACAATGATCATCTTCTCCCGCCAGAATGACAAGCTGGGATGTTATTTGCGTGCTTTAATGCAAAACAGGATATTTATGCCATCTATATACAAGCTACCACATTATGGCTTAAACCTTAAGAGGCAGTTTGCTTTATTTATGCTTATTCTAAGCCACAACCTTATGATAAAGGCTTACAAATAATGAGAAATCAAGAATAGTATTCCGCTGCTGTAAATTAGCTAATTGTTGGACACCGGCATCCCTTAAAGAACAGCCTCTACCATCAACAAGACAGGAGTCCTCCATTTCCGTTAGTTTTCCCTTTTTAAATATCGACCAAGACTCATGTGCTTTCTGTAAATCAGGCAAATCATGTCCTTCCTACTGGCAGCTCATGAGTAGCAGGAAGTTTTGTACCACTGTCTAGCTCTTGTCTATTGTTACCAGGCGATCCATAAGCTTCAAATATTGGCTGTTGCGAATATGCTGTAGTCTGAGGATCTGTTTGAGGCATAGAGTAAAATGAACCACCGGGTGCCTGGTGACCATATTGAACTTCTTGAGCAGGGGTCGCGGGATCAAATGGAGGCTGAGCTGTTGTGTTGGTTTGTGGTGTCTGTGTAACAGACTGGCGTTTCTTCCGCTTCAGAAACCAGGTAATGGCACCTATAATGGCACTCAGGATAGGTATCCCTGCTCCCAGGCCCGCGCCTAATCCAGTTTTAATTCTATGTTGCGATGTTTGGTGAGCTATGTGAGTCTTCGAGCTTTCATCCCCGCTTCCGCTATTGCCAGAGGATAAGTCTAGCGATGCAGAGGAGTTTGCAGTATCGGTCTTGGTGCTGCCTCCTGAAACCTCTGTAGCTGTAGTAAATCGCTTAGTCAAAAACTGATCTGTAGTACTATGGAAGTGGCATATTCACCTGTGCTTGAAGCTGATGCCGATAGAGTGGAACAAGTCAGGTTGTGACCTAAAGTCACACCAACAGCTTGGCAGACAGATCTTGCATAGCCCTCAGCAGCCTCGCGATCTCCGTCGGAACATTCCTTGTGTAAACAACATATCTGCTCTTCGAGGTAATCCTCATCTTGACAGATACACTTGTAATCGAAACTGTTACAGTTTGTTGTAGGTGATGAGCTGCTGCTAACTAAACCAGTGTAGCAATTGCTCTACGTGATGGGGTAGTTAGAAAAGCCAGACTGCAATGACCAAATCACTACTACTTACGGCGCAACTAGGAAACTCAGCTTGAGCGGCGGCAATGCAAGCCCAATGGCACCAGGCCACAAATACTATCACGCTTGTAAATGGACCCATGGTGAATCTATCAGAAAAATCAGAGAGGGATTCCAAAAAATGACCAACGCTGGCTTCTTATCAAAAGGTGTTGCGAGATCCCATTTATGTCTGGAGCCTTTCATCTTTTCTCGGCTAAATCGGCCCAGCTGATGTCCAGCTTGGATAGTGGCGCGCATGGGCTGAAGCCCGGGTTCATCTATCATGCTTGCAATAGGCCAGATAATAAAACTGATCCAGGGTTCGTCGACTTTCATAGGCTGACGGTCGCTTAATTCGGGTAAAAATGCCGGCCAGCAGCTAAGCTTGTAATCTGGAGCCAATAGCCGTCTGGCCTCCCCAGTACATAGAGAGCTGCCCATCTCACCTATCGGTAATGTTCATGGGGTTGTCACACTACTCGTTCCTGTTTAGCAGCACAAATCACAATCATTCCATCTTAATGTTAGCGACCCAATGCCTCTGTGGCCTCCGTATACTCTGCTGTTGTAATTAGATGTAGATATCCCCCCATTTAATGAACTTGTTACTGACTTCACAGATATGAAAAAGCAACAGGCTGTGAAAATTAGTATATGCAACCTCATCACGAGCTATAAGAGCTCTGGATATTGTTTTTTATACTCTGTACTTCTTTAAAGGGAGCATCGGTTTGGATCACGATCTGCACTGTCATCCTCTCCTCAAACAATATCCAATGTTAAACTTTTCGGGCCATTTCCGCCCTGACAAAAATGTTTCTTTCTTAGCGGAATTTGTTTGGAGCCCTAAACTGAATAGTGCAGGGCACCCCGGAATTGAACTACTCCTCTTACAGAACGGAATATAGTAATAGTTCGCCCGATTAAAGAGGGGTTCAGCAAGCAGGTAGATGAAATGAAACTTAGCTTGGGCCTCAGAGATAAGATAGGAGTAAACTGCGCAACTGATGTAATACTGTGTTTAGATCTAATGAAAGCTGCGGCATATTGCTTGAACAGATCTCGATGTGTAGAAAAGGTGATATCAGTTTTTGTCATACTATCGATTTCCAATCTTCATGAGGTAGGGATATGCATTTAGCTTTGCAGCTGAAAAAGGATCTGCTCTGTTGAATGCTAAGATGTATTGTGCCGTGTGCTCGGACGTTACATTCTCCAATTTCCAGCCCAATAGGAACCGACATGGTGAAAGTCCAGCTGCATTACATTTCGAAGCAGGTTAATATGGATAATCTTTTACTTTAAGCTGGATAGCTAGCTCTAGCCATTACGCAACTTGCCCCATTCTAGCGCTGTGAATAGATACTGGCAATAGTTACGCCATAGAAACATACAATACATATTCATAGCATGGTACAATGGCTCGATAAGTATATAGGTCTGATGGTATTCTTTTCACTATTAGGAAGGAGTCTCTCAAGCCATTTAGCCACTCCCTTAAGACTCTTTATTATTTCATTACCAACCTTGCCATTTACCTCTTTATTTGCCAGCCAATATTCCAAAATGGGTATTAAAATCAGCGAAAAGTTTCTCAATGATCTAACCACCAAGCTTATTAAGGCCGCCGATAGTGGCCAAAAGCTGGGGGTCACCGACCCCGAAGAGGTCGGACAATATGTCTGCTCCGTCCTGGCTCTGGGCTGTGAACTTATCCCAGTCATTGGGAGCAGCCTTAGCGCCCTTACTACACTGTTCGGAAGTTTACTCTTCCATCCAAATGCAACTGAGAAGATCTGGGAGAAGCTGCGAGAGCGCGTCGAGGCACTCGTTAAAACCAAGATCACAGAAACTCAGTTGAGCATTCTGAGGAAGAAGATCCGAGGTCTCCAAGATAATATGGAGAACTATACACGAGTCTGGGAAGACTACAAGGATTCATCGGGCGATGAGCAGATGAGAGCAAGGGACACGCTCAAAATGACTCACATCGCCTTTTTGAGCGTAGTCAGAGCTGCTATTCCTGAGTTTCGGGTCGAAAGTTTTGCAGTGCCTTCTCTTCCCTTATTTGCTCTCGCAGCCAATATCCACCTCATGCTGCTATCCGATGGCATCAGGCATGGCATAGCCTGGGGCTACTCGGAAAAGAACATCAACACAATGCGTGCCGAGTTTAAGAAGAAAACTTCGCCCCAGGGTGTTGTTGGATATGCAGCAACGATGGCCTCGGAACAGAACCATCTACTCAAAGGTGCTATCGCCACGGCCATCGACCTGGAAATGCCAACTACTATAGTCGCTACATGGGAAGACGCATATTCTGACCTCGTTGTTCCTGCATCAGGATACGCAGGGAATGGTGAAGGATACGATGATCTTGATTATGCAAGCTACGCCTACAAGGTCTATTATAAAGGGCGGGGACAGGTCCAACCTTACCATGCGGAGCTTAATGACGCCGACAACAGGGGAAGTACAGCTGCAGCCACTCTCAGGGCCTACGCGGACTACGATTCCGGTATGGTCATGAATGTGCTCAACTACGCCGAATACTGGCCATACTTGGCAGGAGACAAGATGCCCGAGTCTGTCTTGAGAAAATTGGACCGAGAGATCTACTTCGGCCCGTTTGGTCGTCACACGACTAATGCCGCATGGAGCGAGTACAGTGAAGCTCCTGTCACTGACCGTGGTCCTCCCATCACTTCCGCGTACGTGAGGGGATGGGATGACATTGATGGGTTGCAGATAAGGTACGGAAACTCCTGGGGTCATGCTTATGGGTCGACTACTGGGGGTGCGCCAAAACAACTCGACCTCGCTGAGGACGAATACTTCTACTGGGTCAGCGTTTACTACGGACAGAAACTTGGAAAGGTCAGATTTTGGAACAACAAAGATAAGGCATTGGAATGTGGTAGTGGAAAGCATGGATCATACTATGGTTGTGCTGCACCACCTGGCTACAGATTGACAAGTGTCTATATTACGAAGTGGGAAAGCTTCACTCCACCAGGCTGTGAGGGTATCATCTTGGGCTTCAGGTCGTCTCTCATCGAGTTCACGCCTAATTAAATAGCTTCACTTTTATGCAATGAATGGAATGGTAATTGCCATATCTTTGGCATAGTAACAACCCAATGCAGAGACTGACTTGAGTACTATTTCTATTAATGTGAACCATTACAGAAACAACACTGACAAAGAATGGTGACAATGTTCACTTGTGTTAAAAAGCATCGAATGTATTCAGTCTGAGTGAACGGATCACATACAAGGCAACAAAACAACACAGACAAAGCCAATAGAATAAAGGAATATCCTAAAATAGATTCCACCTCGTTGGGACATTCTCTCAAATTGAAAGGATAAAGATGCTAAAGGTGAGAATTGCAACAATTATTTAAAAATGCTATTCTGGGAAACCTAACAAAGAAAGGATTGTGTTTAGCTTAAAGGCATGACATCGCGCCGCGATAAAGCGATACAAAACGTGTAACTCAGCTCAGAATATAAATGATTAGAAGCCTTCTTGGTATACTTTACTAAGAAACTTCTATACAAGCACAAATACCTACCAACTATTATCCGCAAGACTTACTATATGCAGAATCATCACTTAATTGAGAAGCACTAAAGATGGATCCTATCTACCGCGACAAACTGATATACTCGCTGGGAATGTTACTTAAGGAATTGTTCAATGGCCAAGACAGTTATCACAACAGTGTTAAGGACCACCTCCCGGTAGACCTTGACCACAACAAGATTGAAGAAATCCTCACGATTCTGGGCCCAGAGGATTTCTTGAGTCAGGCACTCCGATATTACGAACACTGCAGTTCCAACCCGAAAGGACACCAAGGTGAGAGAAGACTGGTCGAGATCAGAGAGCGCCTAGACGAAAAGTACGGAGAGTTCTTAAGGGGAAGCAATCTGTTGAAATATACAGCACAGAAGGATTGGCTTCAAGAGGCGCTCAGGTCTCCAATCTTCGCAAACCACCGCGGGTGGAGACTTCGCTATCATCTGGACAACCCTGCACCTGAATCGCCCGACGATAAACTCCGAACTCAGCTCAAATATACAATTGACAGCGAAATGAAAATACTGGCCGATGATCAGCAACAATCTCGCCCTGAGGATTTGGAATTGCCTACATTCTCCCCGACTACGATCGAGAACAGTTTCTCCCTTCTCAAGCCCTTCGACTACACAGAGCGATATTCACTTCACTATATTCTCCTCTGCAAATACTCGGGAGATGAAAACATGACACACCAAGAGGCAGACAGAGAGGCACAGATTCGCCTCGATGAATATAAAGCGGAACATTTTGAGAGCATGCGTGAAGAATCGAGACAGTTGAGCGAGTGGGAAGAGCGTGAGCAGGTGAGAGACTGGAAATACTGGAAAGAGATAGAGCATAACCCCGACGATTTCATTTACTTAGAGAATTTGTCTGAAGATGAATGGCCTGAAGCGGGCGAGGTTGAGGAAGAAGGATCTGACGACGATGGATCTGACGACGATGGATCTGAAGATGAAGAATCCAAGGATGATGGGTCGGGAAGCGAAGTGTCTGAGGGTGATAGATCACCCAGTCCGAACGGTATGGACATAGATTTGCCGGAACCCACCAGCGAAGATCTCACTCTTCAGGTCTCAGCGCTTCATATTTCTGGCAAAAGGCCAAACGGTGAAGGTGGCGGAGTGACAAGGACGGCCAAGAAGCGTGCTTTTGACGATAGCGACGACACTGATGATGCAGCTGCGTCTGGTCATAAGCGCGTGAAAGTCGAACATTGGCGAAAACGCTTTAATAAGTATCCTTGGATGGGGGGTGAGTTTTTGGCTGATTGAGCTGAAGCTAGAGAGAAGATATGGAGATAATAAAAAGGTAAGTCTTTATGTATGTATTTAGAATACAAATAATAGTAAAGGGTATAGACTCTTTCTAAATAAATAGCAATAACTATACTAAAGCTTTAAGTGCGACTTTAATAAAATATAAATAACATTTATAAATAACCTTATTTTATTACTAAAATTCTATAAGATAGTATTTAGGAAAGGGACGCCTAGTTATGGACTAACTACAGCAACTAAGCTCTGAGTAGAGTCTCTACCTCTTGTGTAATATCTCTTAAGGGGAAAGATGTTCTGTTGCCAGGCAAGGTTCCATTAATAGCATCGCCAAAGAACTCTGTGACAGCATAAATACTATCAGAGATCTGCACAGATGCAACAGTGAACCCGCCCTGGCTGAGGTAAGGATTGGAGATAGTTCCGAGATTCTCCGCAGACTTCCACTTTCCATTGCTGGATCGCAGAACAACAGTGCCGTTGGCATTGTCACTGACCAGAAGAACAGTACCGGCGTAGAGTGAGGGCAAATGCAAGCCGTCGAGATTCTGACCCAAGGCTTTGCCATTCTTGGATGTCGGAATACGAACCGGCTTGCCCTTCGCTGCCTTGATATCGAATGTGTAAAGCTGACCATCCGTGTTATCGGTCACGAAGAGGGTATCGCCTTTGCGGGAAATTCCCGAGAAGCCGTGAATGGTATGGTTGGCTGGCTCGACGAGATACCATGGGACAACCGACTTGCCATCTGCGCTGACTTTGATCAGACTGCTCGGAAAGGTTCCGAGAACGAAAGTGTTGCCTTCGTCATCGCTTTCGCTGTCTTGGAAACCGCCGTATACACCATTGGTCGCCTTGGTCAGGTTCGCTCGCCACAGCAAAGAATTGTCTACAAGGTCGAACTTAACAAGCAAGTTGTCGCCCTGGATATTCTGGCCACCGGTATCAAAGGCAGCGCCCGCGTCGATGACAACAGAGAGTCGGTCCAGAGTGTCGACACGCACACCGCTTGAATGGAGCAGAGGGTCACCGCTGAGCCCAGGAGCCTCGAATGTATGCACTATCTTTCCACGGTAGGGATCCCAAGCGACAGCCGTTGCATTGTACAAGACGCTATACTAAATGTCAGGCCTTTGTTTCGTTACTTTTTTTGATCTTCGATCAGTACTAACCTGGAGTACACAAGACAACGGCGCGTATCGAAGTCAACATTCTCTGGGTACAACTGGTACGCATCGATCGTCTTGTTGCCAGAAATCGATGGACAAGTGTAAGGACGAGGGATTGAGAACGCGAGGCTAGCGTGAACGGCCAAGCCGAGAAGAGTGATCTTGGATTGCATGGTGATTGTTGGACTTGTGTTTCGTCGATTCAAGGTGCACAATGAAATGTGATTGAGGATGGTGGCCAGCTGTTTTTGAGGCGGAATGCAACATTGTACTTATACATGCAGGTCTGCAGGGTTTATCTGATCTTCTAATTATTGTGAAATCGTTCCGAATTGCTTTTACGTATGTTTCGTCATGCTTGCGGCTATGCCGCCATTGGATTGAACCTTATTATGACAAAGATATCCGGTGGGATAATAATGCAACTGAGCAAAGCGCGAGCTTGGACCCAACTTGAGAGGAAAGGCCGTAAATGGTGACCCACTGAGTGGGATACACAGAGTGGGATACAGTTTGCACGTCCAATGCCGATTGAATGGGAGCTGTTGTTGCACGTGATATCCCACTTGATATCCCACTCGGTTCTATCACATGGAAGCAAGAACGTAACTGGCAAAACTCAAAGAAGGTGATATTTAATTAGTTCAAGTAATTATTGTCAGTATACCCACTGGTAGCCATGGGTGTTTCTGAGCTTTGAAAAGAGACGCTGTAAGTCTTGGGGAACTTTCATAACTATATTGACGATAAAAGCAAAACAATATCTCAACTGCTGTCCGTTCCAAGCCTTCGCGTAGGCAATCCAGCAAGGTCAAAATTAACAACTCGAATGTCCCTACTCCCATGGGCGACGACGAGAGTGTCTACCTCTAGGATGAAAGCGCCAGATCGAAATTCTGTAGGAAGCCGCGTGAGCCTAGCAGCTAGGTTCGCCAGGTTCATTAGCATCAAGCCTGGTATAGCTCGTTTCTGTAGACTTGGTCTGGATCTGGGAATCATGAGGGCCCGACTTGTCCACTTCATCAGTCTTTTGATCTGAACGCCTCTTCACCACTGCGTATTTCTCAGGGATTCTATTCTCCAGTGATTTGCTGATACCACCTGATAAGGACGTTAGCAAAGTCCCAGCATGCCTTGAGAACCTTAAATATGTGCGGGTTTCGCGGGAGAAAAAAACATACAGAGGATTTGATATAAGTACTTGGCGACCACAGGTGCCCATATCAATGCAGCCACCAATTGACCAATGTTCCAATCTTCACCGGGTGTGACCATATGTGAGATCAAGTAGCAGGCTTTGCCGATAAAGACGAGTAGCGCAATCTCAGAAGCGAAGTAGAAGACCGGCAAGACCACCGCGGCGCCGAGCCTTGTCGTGTCCATGATCTTTGAAACGGCTGGACTCTCATGCCATACCTTGTACTGTTTTAACCCACTGACAGCTATAGCCACTTTTTCGAGCACCAAAACGCCATACAACACAAATATCCACGGCATCACGCTCGGGCCGGGCAGCAGATAAAAACCTGAGCTACCCGAGCAATAAGCCCGTAACGAGGTGTTGTAGCCGCATTCTTGCACGGAGAACTTGCTCGAGAACATGCCCCAGAGTTTGTCTTGCTGGTAACTCAACGCCGTCTTGTAGATGACGGCTGCTCCCATAATGAGAACCACGGCACACAAGAGTAGTGAATAGACGGAGCTGCGGCACATGCGCCTCAAGCTGAGCTGATTGAGGACGATCGGCAGGAGGACAAACTGCGCTGACTGCCGGATCCACTGCTGGTCAACAAGATAGCTTGAAATGCTGCTGGCGTCTATGAACTCGGCACCTCTGAGGGTTGCTATCAAGAGAGCGATTTGGATGGCCAGGACGAAGAATACCTGTGCCTCCTGAAACTCGACGAGTAGATTAGTTGTAGCGTCTGCTATGCGAGACTCCTCGACCTTGGATAAGAAGTGTGTGACGCGAGGGCTGAGAGTTCCGTTCGCGATTGAGAGTTTATCACGGGACCATTTAATGGTTTCGGATGTAGTGAAGAGGCGAGAGATAACAAACATATAGATTGCAGCTACAGCCTGTAGCATATAAGACAAACGAACCTAAAATTCAAAAAAGCTTGAAGATTAGCCAAATGCGATAAATTATTCGTATCTCTCTGCCAGTTGGGTGTATTTGTCACTTACCCCTGGTCCGCCAATGTCTGTGTTAAGTTGGTTCTTAGGCACGGTCGCACATAGTTCCGCGATATCAGTAGTCAGACTCGTGAGAATTCCCATTTCCGTGCTTGGGGCCTGATAGCCCACGACATTTTCGGCATGGCAGTCTCCAAAGGTGTCGTCGACGGTGCAAGAGGCCCTGATACAATTCCATGTCAAGTTCAGAACTCGAGCACCATCAAATCCAGTTATATCAGGAACGCCAACCATGGAAGCAGTCCTGCTCGTCGCCTTGATATAGGACGAGCTAATGTTGAATGAGGCTGTCGTGCCGATGGAGAGAGCGGCGAGTGCCAAGCACGAATATTGCGACTGCCACGTCTTGAAGAGCAGCGACGGATCGGAACATACTTGGGTACAATTAATATCTCCACCTACAGATATTGCGCAACCGTCGCCATAGATAGTGAGGGGGGACCCGTTGAATCCGCTCGTGGGGAACAGACTGAACATGACATTGGCGTTGTTGAGGGTGTCTTTGAATATCATCTCCTCGTCTGCCATCGCCATATGCAAGTCCGAGCTAGAGTTTTGCACATAGCGAAGGAGGCTTGGCGTGCCGGACATCGTGAGAACATCGGTTTCGGCTTTGATTTATGCTGGCTTCGTCTTTGTTGGAAGGCGGGAGAACAAAAGCTGCATATGAATAGGTAGGCAAAAGAAGGTAACACGTGAAAATAGGAAATTCAGTAGCAGAGTATGTTATTTTAATGTCTTGGGCTTTCTCCAACTATTAAGTAATTGCCATTCAATTTTGGCCACCGTACATAAGTAAGCACTAGCCAAAGGCATGGCCTATAGATACCAATGTCAAACGGAGTAAGGCCTCCACCCCCGGTCAATTTGCACATGCAACAATGTCAGATCGGCGAAGAGAACGTGTCTACCTATATACTGGATAGCATCTTATTCCTCCTTTATTCGTTGAAACCCCATCCCTTAGCGTCGTTGTAATGCAGTGGTCTGTTGACACTTATTGATAATAAGAAAATAGCTGGCGCGGTAAAACGGCAATCGATTATCAGTATTTGCGGGATTTTCAGGGTATAATTATCAGCCAGGAATAATCAGCCAATGAGTATGGATGGGAATACGAAAGAAGGTTAGTGTTAGAGAAAGGAGTTTCAGCTACAGTACTAAAAAGGCTTAGCTAAATCCCGAAATTTAAAGCAGGCAGAAAGGATGGTTGCATTTTCTTGCAGCCCTAAGTAAGCTCTATGCCGTTTTAGCCGAGCAGTTTATATGGTCTTCGCCAGGGAGTTTCTAATTATTAGTCGCGTCCTCTTAAAGTTGAAGTCCTACCCTAGCTTTAGGTAGATTGCGCTTTGCACATAATGCCATACCTTCTACTGTCTCTATCTCAGCGCGCTGCAGCAATATCTAGGCCTATATCTTTTGGCAATATGACATCAGCTTAAGCTAATATTTAATAACTAATTAGTAGTTAGTTTCTGTTATAATAGAGTCCCACTCCTGCATTGTCTCCAAAATATCCCTTACTTTGGCCCCAATCTCTTCTACCGCATCTTTCCCAACAGGGAGACGAAACGGGATGCTTTTCCCTTCTGCACAGCCCTCTTGTCTGACCAGGTCAAGTACAATCTCGACAAACCTTTCTGGATTTCCAGGCTGCTTCAAGTCTCCACCATGAAGATGTTTATGATGAGTTTCGGAAGCTGATTCATAATCGGCAATTTGACTCTGCTTTGGCTGGAGATGGCCTGTTGACAGCAGAGGGGTTCGAAAGCGTCCGGGTTCCATCAAGAGGGTGCGAAGACCAAGGGACTGGGTTTCGTTATGCAGACTTTCAACAACGCCTAAATTTTATGTCAGAACCGAGATGGAAATATTGTCGGGGTCATATTCGAAGCAACCGACCTTCAAGAGCAAACTTTGAACCCGCATAAGCTCCAGTAAACTGGTGCCCGACCCAGCCAGACAAAGAACTAATAAAAATCATAGTCCCTGATTTCCTGGCTCTCATATGCGGAAGCACTGCACGCGTGATCTTGATTGGACCAAAGACGTTGGTCTCGAAGGAGGAAACGAATTCATCGTAGCTGGATATGTTAGCAAGGTCGACGATACCAAATACTTATCAGGAAGAATACCTGAGATCTTCCCAAGAGCCAGCAGCTACAAAACCAGCATTATTAACCAATACATTGATACGCCCATAGATAGCAATGGCTTTGGCAATGACTTGGTCAATCTTGTCTTGTGAGTCCGTGACATCTAGCTCGAGGACAGCTGCCCCTTGACTTGCAAGTGATTCAATCCTTGCACTGTTTTGGGCAGTTGCAATGATTTTGTCGCCTCGGGATAGGATCTGACGCACGAACTCCGATCCAAAGCCGGAGGAGCAGCCAGTGACAAGCCAAACAAGCTGGGACATGTTGACAGACAGAACAAAAAGTAATAATTGAGAGCAGATATAAAATGCGAGAGGGAATATTGGTGGAGGAAGTGGTGTGAGATACGCTGAAGATAGAAAGAAAGAAAATACAAGAGAAGATTCTGCGCTTTTTATAACAATTTACGGATCTCTTAGGAGAGAATTCGGCATTATGTTGCTTTGGCGTATTTTGGTGACAACGGCCAAAGAGTGGAGCAGTCCATACTGAGGCATGCGGGAATGTCAGTGTTGGAGCGGGCAGAGCGGAAGCGGGGCTTGAGCTCGCTGTAAACCTCGGGGTAAGCAGAGCGGGCAGAGCGGAAATGCGAAGTCATTGCGGCCAGACAGAAAAATAATGGTTGACTGTCTCAACTTCTATCGGCCCTATTATCCTTGAAATGATGTCAATTTTGCATTTTGCTGCCCTCCAAGTACGAAAGATATTTATCTGCGTAGGATTGATCAGCCATCTTGCAAATATTTGGGTCAAAATGTAGGAGCTCACTGCAAACAGACCACTCGGACTTTAGAGCCTGAAGTGCCTGCGTGATAGCGTCTAACCCCGCAACCATCTCTGCATCATTGTTCTCCTTGACAAACCACGCGCACTCTGTCGCTGCATGATACAGGCAGCCAGCCAAGATGGGCGAATGTCTGGGCCCCTTGGAATGCTGTTGGCTGGCCGAAACTATTTGCCTCGCCATATGAGGTATCGTCTTGGAAACAATATTTTGTATACTCATCAAAGATATCTGCTGCATTTCAACCTCTGCTGCAAGCCTCTCGCGTGCCGTACTGAAGCTGGGCTCGTTACACGCATACTCATTGTAGAGAAGCAGTCGAGCCAAACTGCACAGTGATAACGCTGAATGTAAGCTTCCATGCACTGTCGTGATATCGCAGTCATTGCTCATGATGCCTTGATCTAACGCTGTCAAGACTATGTGCAGCTGCAAGGCTTCGGCAGTAAGTTCGACTGGGTCCGTGTCTTTTTCTCTGGCTTTTATGTGATGAAGAACCTTTCCAAACATGTGAACCGCTTGGCATACTCTTGCGAAATGCCCCACGGATGAGGGCGAATGGAAGTTGCGCGTGAATAGAGCTTCATTAAAACCTATTCGCCCACTCGTCCAATCATCGTCGTTGCAAGGAAGAAGATCACTCGGTTTTGGATCTGGAGCAGCCATCAGTAGCTGCGGCGAGCCTGCAACAACAACTCTAGTAACAATTAATGATGAATTTCCTATGATATAAATCTGTACATACCTGTCAAGCATTACGATGGCCCACCAAGTCCGTCTCTGCTCTTCGCATAATGTCCATGTTTCCGGCTCCACGAAAAGTTGTTTCGCTTCTTTTTGACTGTGTAGTCCAACCATGGTAGCCAGTCGCACAGCTTGTCCTATCGTCGAGTACGCGGCAGGGTAGATGCGATGGCCAAGCTCATACAAGGCTATGAAAAAAATAGTCTGTATCAGTCGAATGTTAATGGTTCCCCCACTCTCAGCGATAAAGCTGCCATGTTTTGCCTTTAAATATGAAGGGTTACTTTGCGGCAATGTGGTATGCTCATCATTCTGACTAATGAGAGCCTCGAGGGCAAGGAAGACCAGAACATCAACTACTCCTCGAGTTGAATCCCCAAGAGCTTTTGTGTTTTGCTTCAGGCGCTTGATGCTGAGAATGGGCAGCCAGTGGTGAATGGTAGTCTCGTAGTGTTCTATCAAAGAGCCGAATGAACCAGCGATTGCAAAGCGTCTTTGTTGCTCGACAAAAAAAGGGCCGTCATGCATTGTCAATATGTCTCGTGATATTGGCTGGAAGAAATCAGAGTCCAAAAAGTACGAGCACGGGAAGTTGTTCGTTTGGTGCAGGTCTAATTCCGTGCCAGGATCTGCGTAACCCTGACGCACCAAGCCGTTGGTGGAGGCTCTATGGCTAGAAATGGCATGTTCTGTTGCATAGTTGCATGTCTTGCCTAGCCGAGTACACTAAACAGAGATCTGAGACTTAAATATCCAAGCCGAGAGAAGTGAGTGCTTACCAGACGGCATGATGGGGTATCTCTTGAACATCTACGCTTAAGACGCCTACCGGCTCGTTAGTTATGGCTCAAGAGCTGCGATAAGGTCTGGTAAAGACATACCTACATGCCTCGCACGACGTAAAAGTATTGGCTGGTGGCATATTCGGTAATGGACTATTAGACACAAAGGCGGAAATTATGCCAGGGTAAGAATCATGAGTAGCGGAATGTGCGGTGCGGGGTTCGTGAAAAAGTGTGTGGCCAAGGCTGATGATACGGACAGCCATAGAGCCAAGGTATGTAGATTCGGAGATGTTCATGTTTGTAGAATCTAGCCTATCTTCTTCTCCCTAGCAATTACTTAGAGCCTTCAGACCTTCACGAAGGCTTTACCCCAATGCAATTGAGATATTTCTTTAAGTTTCGCTCAACTTTGCCTAATTTACCCAAAAAGAACATTACCCATATGGACAGCCCCCAAACAGATGTCTCGACCCTCCACATCTTTCGCATTTGCACGTTGCAGGCGAGCCTGTTGGCGGGACACTCCGAAATGAAAATATGTTTGTTCGTAGTGGCGTCGATGATGGGCTTAAGGGTCTCAGAGCTAGTGTTGGACCTGCTGGTGACAGGCTTAGCGGTAGACTTCGCGCAGATCTATCGTCGGTCTATGGTTGAAGATGCAGCCGACGGCGAAGGCATGGGTGCCACCTTGTCATCTGTTTTATTCTTATTTCCATATCCAGAGGCGGTACTCCACTCAGAGTCGCTTCCTGGTTCACTTTCAACCACTGGCTATGGATAACCACTTTGGCTTTCTGGTGCCTTGGGCAACGAGGGAAATGGCGGCGTTTTCCCTGCTCTCGGCCCTGAGTCAGGAGCTCTAGTTGTCTGACCAGATAACATAAGTGGATGAAGAGAATAAGCCTGGGGGTACAATGGCGTACTTCGTCGTGACCCTGCCGTCGGAGTTGAAGAGGTGGATTCGCTGCTCCCAGACCTACGAGGCTCAGAGTCCACATAGTCATCATCCTTAGGGTCTTCGACAATGATTGTCGTGGCTTGACCTGATTCTTGGGTCTGTTCGTCTGTTGTGTCTGTCCTTAGGTTGGATCTGCATGGACACGAAGATGTTCCAGCATTCAAGCTCAAAGCTCCAACCTTCTCGGCAACGATGCGATCCAACTCTTGAGTAAGCGTTTGACGCTCTGCAGCACATATCGCCTGAACAAGGACGCCCATCAGCATCGGAGTGAGACGCTGGTGCAGACTATCGTCAAGTTCGAAGCTAGAGTGATGATCCAAGACACTTTGGATCAGCGGAAGCGCACTACCTGAAAGGTTCATAGCTTGTTGGCGACGTGTCAGTGCCAAAGTAGTGGTTACAGAGTCAAGGCCACTTCCAGAGTGCATAAATCTCCACTGATCAATATATGTCGTTATCAGAGGTTTGTATACTCGCGTCGCCCAAGTATATGTATTCTCTAGGATAAGTCGAAACTCGACGATATCTTGACGAATAGTCATATCACCCTTCCAGGTGCATTTCATCATCTGACAGAACTAATCAGTAAATGGCATGAAAAGTTCCCGGACTTCATACTTACATAAGCTTGACTACGTTTCTCCCATTTTGAAGACACAAAATATTTATCCTCACAAAGTACCATGCAGCCTTTAGCAAGATATGTTATCCAAACGTTGACTTTCGGTCCGACAGTGGTTACAACTGGAATCGGAGGGATATGTGCCTCATCAGGTAGCTCGATAGTATACCTCGCCGCGATTTGGTTTAGCTTGACGGCACTTGCGCTGCCGTTGGCTGCTTGACAACACACGGTCTCCTCTAACCGCAAACGTTCATAAGTCGTATACTTTTCTTTCTTATACTCGACAAGAAGCCACGGATAACATTTAAGATCCTTTTCTCGAGGCTCCTTATGAAAAACACGAAACGGAGTCGGGCGAAGACCGTTCTTATAAAGCATCTTCAGGTTGGACCAAGAGAATGACTCCACAAGGGATGGCGTTGGTGTTTTATGCCACTCTCGAGCTCCGTGGTCGACAATTTCAGGTAAATGTGAGTTATCAATTAGATGATACATTGGAAGATAGAATGCGTAGTCGGGTTTGGGACATTTCACAGTCTCAAATCGTTGGGCTGTTGAATCGTCGACGTTGTCACCTTTTCCATTAAAGGTTTCCCATAGAGCGTCAGTGTCGCTGGTTATGTTCTCATCAGCATTTGTCACCCAAATCTGTCCTTGTCATACCTACAATACGACAGTGTCATAGTAATAATTGCATCGTGAAACTCTAATAGCGTACATATTAGTAACGTGCCTTTGGATGCAAATTCTACACTGACCTGCGTGAGTCTTTCGGCGATCCTGAGGCGGTTTGAACAAGTGGATCAAAGAATTTCTGTCGAAAGAAATTTTCCCAATCACTTTCGGAGTACCCTCCTTTAGAGTATCTCAGCCAGACGCTGGATGACGGCTAAATCCTCTCTACTAATTTAAGTTCTCAGCCATTAGTTTCAGTTGAAAATACCACAGCTAACTCACGACTTCTTGGCAGCATCTTCGTTAGAAGTTGCGTCGAAGTCTTGATATGCGAAGTCGAGCATTGACTGTCGAAGGGTTTCGGCATGGGGCGGAAACGGAGCCCACGGGATCGTGGTGCGGATAGATGCATCGAAGAAGAAGCCCTTCTTGTTTAAGTCGTCGCGATCCCAAGACATCTTCAACGTACGATTGAAGAAGAGGGTAAACAGTGAGGGATTTAGTTAGGGGTTAGGTTGAACCTGTTGGTTGTCGACTTTCTCTGGTACATGTTTACATGGCAGGGTTACATTTGTCGGTTCACATCCCTGTTTGATTCAATGTGTCTCGTGATGCCTGCCTACTGGTTAGATTGCATTACGAAACTACAGAGCGATTCATATATCTATTATTGCAATCGGTATAGATTCTTCCTATGGTTTTCTTCCTATACATCAGAAACCTAGTTCAAACTCTCTCTTTAAGTATTTGTTTTCCTGTAATAAGAATATCCTTAACCTATGTATTCAATTTAGTTTTGCGTGTCTATAACCAATCTACTTGGACCCCATATTTAAGCCATGTGATGAAGAAGCTGAAACAGGGATGATGCCCAATGAGCAAATAACAGACCACTTATTCCATTAGGCTAGACCTCAATCGCTCAAGGCCCGGATTCCCCGCGACCCGTACCGAGTTTAGCGTGCTTAGTAGCCTCCTTTGAATTGGCAGGGAAACTTCAGCCAAATGATCAAAGAAAACAACCACCAGATCATGGAAAGCTAGGCTTGACACAGAGCACGGAATCTACCCCTTTACAAAACTAGAGTACATCAAATAATAAGGACTATATAACTTGAAATAAATACATTCATAGTATATAGATAAAACCTCTCATCCTATTCATACACCGGCACATATTTCTTCCTAACATAGTCCCATACAAGGTTCTCGTGGTCACTCTCTTCCCCATGAGCCTCATCATCGTACTCACATTCCTCGTCATCATCGCCGCTCTCATCATCTTCCTCAACTTGTTCATACTCCTCATCACTGGTACTCCCATCAACTTCAATCTCAATTGGTCCTGCGAGAAACTTAGTCCCGCTTTCTCGTTGCTTCAAAGGCCCAGCCGCTATAGTTTTCTTAAGACGTGAGGCCGACCTCTCCAATTGAGAAGTCAAACTGGGGGATACTTGCGCATCGCGCAGTGCTTTTATTCGTGCGCTTCGTCGCAAACCGGTCGGTGGAGTTGAAGATGCCGAAATGGGACTCCCATGCCTGTTGGAGGTCGGAGTCACTTTATCATTCAGGTTCATTGACATCATCCTGTCGACGGTGTGTTCCAACTGCTTGGTAGGTGACTCGTCAGCTTCGGGGCTTTGCTGCCGACTCCTTGTTTCTATTTCTTCCTGTCGAAACGCTACTGCGGTTCTTTTGGCGTGTAGGAAGGCTTGGGAATGAATATACTCCCACTGGTCGATATATTTGACCATCAAGGGCCTAAAATCTCTAATAGCCCAAGCATATATGTTTTGAAGTATTGATCTGAACTTAGCAATGTCGCGAGAGTTTCTCATGTCGCCATCCCAAATACATTGCATCATCTAATCCAAGTTTAGAATCGTTAGCAGGGTTCACCTTCATACTTCACATTCTATACTAACATAACTTTTGCCAGTTCTTTGCTTTTCCTTTTTTATGTCGCAACGGCATGCAAGGGAATTATCAGTAAAATATGTTATCCAGACTTTAACTTCGGGTCCAACTGTAGTCACGGCTGGGATCGGGGGAATATGTGCCAAGCCAGGTGAATTCGTCTCATACCACGCAGCAATCTCGTTGAGCCTAGCAGCACAACCGCTGCCGTTGACGGCTTGACAATAGACCTCTTCTCTCAATCGCGCGATGGCGCCTTTTGAGCCCCTTCTCGACTTGAACTCAACAATAAGCCACGGGAAGCACTTGAGATCTCTCTTCTCAAGGTCCTTTTTGAAAGGATCGAAAGGGGACGGTCGCAAGCCATGTCTGTAGAGTTTTCCCAAGGTAGACAATGATAGTAACGCCGAATGTTCACGCGGCTCCAGAGCTACATGAGGAGCTGTTTCTGATATGAGAGAGTCGGGGTGAATTGGAAAATAAAGCGCATAGCCAGGCTACGGTGCGCTCTCATTCTTCAGTCGATCAGACATTGTCCAGCCAAGTCCGTTCTTCTTTGTATTGAATATAACCCATCGAGAATCGAAGTCGCTGATTATATCTGGTGAGCCCGAAGTCTTTAGATCTCTCCGGAACTACTTACGAAACTATATTGTATTCCGAGGAGCTGTTAGCGGCTGAGATGCTTTCTTCAAGCGGCTTAAGGAAGTTTTCTTGAAAGAAGCTTGTCCAGTGCTTCTCTACGACCTTTTCGTTGGTAAGGTCCGTTGCTTGGTTTGCGAATATCTGATCCTGATCAGAAGCGTCCTGGCTAAAGTCATCGCAAGTGAAGTCAAGGATTGACCCTCGGAAGGCTTCCACATGATCTGGCTGGCCATTGGTTGAGATCTCTTCATTATAGAAAAAGCCACGGTCAAATAAGTTATGGCGTTTCCAAGCAGTCCCCTTTCTCATCTTTTTGTCAGAAATTGGTTCCATATTGATTGAAGAATAAAGAGGCTGAGGTCTTCAGTCAACACGTAGAATTTGGAATTGCAAGCAAGACTGAGAGGTCTAGCTCGGAATAGGAGAAGAGAGTGTTGGTCGACGACTCTTCCCCTCCATATATGCACGACGAGGTTCCATCTGTTGGTTGCGATATCTATATCCCTGCTTGGTGTGTTTCAGAATGCCTGCTTACTGGTCAGCCCACCTTCCCAAGCCGCATATCAACTCAAATATCAGCTCTGCAGGCATGAGAATTTTTGAACAATTTAAAACGCACACATTAAATCTTGAATTGAGATTACGTTCATTGCACAGCACTTTATCTTCAGATGGGATGAAGCTGAAGCTTTCGACTAAACATCTCTGTAGAATCTGCAAACGATCTTGAAATCCGCCTAGCCGGGAGTCCTGAGAACCTAGGCTGGGGTTGGATTCAGCTGAAACCAGGATAACACAGCGAACGAATGAGAGACCGTCAGTTCTTGGAGGCTAGGCCTTAACTGTGAGGCCCGGGTAACCGACCACCCTACCCGAGTTTAGCGTCCCTAGCTGCTCATCAGCCTTTACTCCGTAGGTCTTGAGACTCCCTTGCAGGACTCTGCAAGGGAAATTACACATACTCCAAAGATACGGGGGTTGCCGGGTAATTTCTTCCTGACCTTGATTGAGAGGTCCAAGTGTGAGCCACATGCACAAGACAGCACAGTCACGCAATTCAGGCTAGTCTTATCTGATGTGGGTTCGATCGAATTTGGAAAAGACTTGTTGCAGGCAAAATTTGTCCATTCCGGCCTTCTGTATTCCGTATGGCCCCAATTGTGTCAGTCTTGCGTTAAGAAACATCGTAAACGGTATCTTTGCTTAATATTAAGCTTCTTCTTTGAGTTTTCCTGTGCTTAAATGTATAGCTACTTCTTAAAAATCTTAATTGGAAACTTTGTGCCCATTACCTTATATGCCGCAGGGTTGGGATGCAGACCGTCGCCAGAGTCATACTGAGGGAGCAGCTTATCTCCATTTCCGATCAAAGCGGCGAAGTCGACAGTATGGTCAAAAGTCCCGTTTTTCAAGATCCAGTCGTTGATAGCGACTCGAGTAACTTCTCTTTCGGGAGCGTAGTACTGGTTTCCAAGCATCTGAGTGATTGTTGCTCCAACAGTGGTCATGCCCGCCTTCTTACTATCCTTCGTGATTTGTATATACGCTGCTATGAGGCCGTCTTTGATCCTCTTTTGGGTAGCATCGTCGGTCGCGGATGGTCCGATGTCATTGACCCCTTCGAAGACAACGACGAATTTGGCACCTGGTTGCTCCAGGGCATCTCGCTTGTATCGTTGGAGCAGAATAGGCCCCAGACCGCCTGAGAGGATAGCATTGCCACCTGCTGCCATGTTGTTCACAGCGACATTTGACATGCCAGATTCTTGCAAATGAGCTGCAAGAGCATCGGACCATCTGGAGATTGTAAGCAAAGGTACTGAAGGGTCGGAAACTCTTCTTACCGATCGTTGGTGTCGTCCGTACTTCCACGGCCGTCGGTGATACTGTCTCCGAGAAGTACAACAGCGAAGTGGTCCTTGGGTGCCCACGAGTCAACCCCGTTCGCAAAATACCAATGCTTGGCGCTTGCCTCAGATACAGATGCAGCGTTGACATGGTTCCCCTTTTGCATCCAGGACGTCGTTCGGCTGCCTGGATGCCCAGTAATCTTGTTTCCAAGCTGGCCCTTCTCAGTGTAGACAGACAATGCGAGGTTGGACAGAGGCTTCAGCTTGAAGTCAATGGGGTCGGAGTAGACAATCTCTCCTGCTGGGACAGACACGGACTTGTTCCCCTTGAACTTGAGCTGCTTCGTGGTCTTGGTATCGATTTGACCGACACCGGCCTTTCCCCCGGCTGGTAGAGCAATTGATGCCGCAGTGATGGGCAAGTCTGTTTTGCCAAAGATGTTGGAAAACCGGATACGGATCTTCTCAGCTCCAATGGACATGTGAAATGTTTGGCGGAGAGTAGTATTTTCGAACTGAGCTGCTGCATCTGCTCCTCCCTGTCGTAAAGTCATTCATTAGTACTTGAGGGCTTTGCAAGGGAGCTTCATCAGTTCTGGATGAAAACGTACAAAAGGAGCTGGGGCTAAGTTTGCAGGCTCAACTTCCTGAGGCATCGACGCCCAGGTGCCTACCCAATGACGCTTGTTATTGCCATTGGGTAATGCCGAGCCTGAGAAAACCAGGCAGGCTACTAGAAGAGCCTTTGTCTTGATGCGATCAAACATATCTGCAGTCAAGACCTCAATTGCCACAAATAGAAAAAACAACTGTTTACGAAGAATGAACTGTTAAAAGACATCACGATGGTCTTATACGATCAAGGCATGAGGTCACGGCAGAAAGTGGTATTAGGCTAAACGGGGGATCAGCATCTGAAACTCTATTTTGCCGGTACGGGCCAATGGCAGTTGGCTCCAATTGATGGAGTTGGTGCCTCCGAAATACCGTATGGAGCTTGGCTTAGTATGCTTAATTATCCAGTTAAGCACCCGCCAGTCTCCACTGAATATCGTGTCAAGCTGATCGTTCATGGATCGCTTCTGGAAAAACACTACCGCACCAATGAGCACTATTAAATGAGGTCGCAATATCTAATGATGTCTGGGGAAAATGCAGGACCCCAGAAAGCTCCACTCTAAACAGTCCTACCCGGGGACCTTGTGGTGAGCTCAATCTCAGCAGGAAAGTCCGTTGACGACGATAGAGAGAGTCTTGATGTAAAAGGATACCAGGGAGAAGAAGTTCTACTGCAAGAACAATCGCTGCCCAATGTTGGGATTGAAGATCGTAATGATTTGAACTCAACAGCGAGAATAACGAGTAGCGTGGTCACAATCCAGAAAATAATAAAAACCCACCACTTGTAAAACAATTCCGGCAAAATGCCCGCCTGCATCCTGAATATACCAGTAACAGCTATCAGGTCCTGAAGCCTGAATCTTCCAAGTCATCAAGCATCAGGGACGGGTCGGCGCTCATAATGTACTCATAGGTATCCATGAATTCGAAATCAAAGGAATCACCAAACCCGGCTACACCTGGAGCGTCGGATGTATTTGTATAGACGTCTGCAACTTGACGCTGCTCTATCAGTCCGAGATTCGAACTTGCTCGTCCACCTGCACCAAACTTTGTTCCAATGTTGGGCGTGCCGGCCTGAGACATACCAACTTCAATTGGTGCACGGGACTTGCGCCTCTGTGCACTTTATTTCTGGTAGTGTACAGACCGTAGGACAGCATCAAACATCACTGATGCCCCCAAGCGACCAGTGACCAGAAGGCCTCTCGGGAGCAGATCATTGACGTTGTTTTCGTCTTCACCTGTCGTTACATAAGCGCACGCAACTTCAATCAACCGATGGATGATCTCAGCAGCCCGTGTACGATCTGGATGTAAAGGCTCCATTCTAAATACGGCCTGTGCATCGGCAAGACGGGACATAGCCAGGTCAATGTCCTGCGGCGTTAGACTTGAATGCGACAAAAGAGCCCGAAAAATAAATGTCGCTGCAAAGAACAGGTGGCTGATGAGTGTTTTTGGCCAGAACGCTACACTGCAAGTAATCTCTTCTGAGCCTTGACTGGATTTATCACGGAGTTGGTGGAGCATATCTGATATCATTGTCGAAGCACACAGCAATCCGCCGATCAATACCGTGTCTCGATTGGAAATAACCTGCAGAGCTTCAACGGGCTCCTTTGGATGAGGCAATAGAAGTGTCATGGCAAACAAATACAGTTTTGCGCCTTGCAAAATGAGTTTTGCCTTGAGATTCCAGGAGTGCTGGTCTGAGCTTCTCAGTGTCTCCAGGTCGTTGATGCTGCTTTGTGTCTGGGAAAAGTGAAGGGCGGAGTCTGTGATCATATCGAGCTTTGCCATCGACGTCACAGTAAGCAAGCGAATCTCTAGTAGCCTGTCATCGGGCGGGTCCAAAAGGTTTGATGCTTGCTCTCGAGCACGAGATACGCAATTCAAGTAGTATCCAGCTGAGAAGAGGGATGGAAACCCCAAGAACTCACTAAGCCTGTGACAGTATTGCCGTGTGAGCAGCGGATCTCAGGGACGTTACACATGGGAGTAGCTGCAAGCCAACATACCGAGTGCTCAGATCAAAGCACGCAAGCCAAGTAGTATTCCTCACAGCAGCGTCGATGTTTGGCACAGCGCGGCGGCTGGCATTCCTCCTTAAATGTATGTTGAGGAGCGGGTTGGATGGCAGGTGACAGTTAAGCTGCATGGCAGAGTTCACAACAAGCCCCATATATCCCCAGGACAAGTCTTGCCAAAGGCGAAGCTTCGGAACTGGCCATAAGCAAAGGCAAAGCAGAGCATGCATCATCTCGACGGTGAGTGGAGCACGGAGAACTGTCGCTGAGAGCATGACCTCGTGCTCTGTCACAATAGAAGAATACATATGCGCGTGCTTTGGATGCATTTGGCAAGAACAGAGAATGATAGTCCAGAAAAGATGTGGAGAGAATTGTGAGTACTCGCTTAGAGACGTACGTATGGGCCTCAAGAACTTGGCGTGCGGACGGTAGTAGCTATCGAAGCTAGTTCTTGAGTCAGTTCGGCTCTCTGTAAAGCTTCAATTTGCATTCGGGCTATGTAATACTGACTGTTGAAATAAATCCAGAGCCACTCTGTTGTTCACGGTTATACTTCCGAGCTGGTAACTGGATGGTATGTCGACGCCTTTGAGCTGCAGCCATGTCTCTCTGCCCCGCGTACATCCGTTAATGCTAGTTGCGGCAGTATCTTGAGCAGTATCGATAGGAGCAGCGGAATATTGAGAGTCTGCATGAGAGGACGGACTAGAGGAGCGCGTGGAGTCTGAGGACGACATGCCGGGTTCTCGTGTCATTGTCGACTGCACCATATGACAATGGGCTTCCATGCTGCTTGATTGATCAGAAAGCGGCTGCTGAGGTTCGATGGAGTTGGTGATTGCCTCAACAATACTGTGAGTATGGGTATTAGGGTCGTTACTAAGGATGGGGTTCGGTCGATTGTTCTTGGAAACCGCAGGGAAGTTACTGACTTTCTTGTCGGAATTCGTTTGAAATTCGAATCAAACCGACATTGGAGCCCGCGCTTATTGCACCTAGTGCATGAGACTCCAGCGGGTTTGTGGCGAGCATCACAAGCCAGCTTAGCCTGCCGACATGCCGTACAGCTTTTTGCGCGGCTAGGTCTTGGATGCATAGTGACAGCGAATGGCTCAAGCGAAAGCTTGAGGAATATTAGACCGGAAATGGTCAACAGGTTTCTCTACGATAGACTGAGACAAAGGGAACGGCAACCCGGTGTAGATGGCGTTGACTCTTCGTCAAAGTCCGAACTGCGAAATTCGCAGTTCAGGACTTGGCAGACAAAGTCCGAAGAAGTGCGGGGCTGGTAAGTTGGTGCTTACGGGTTATGGCCAGTGAGCAATCAGATTTGTCTGCTTTGTAAGCCCATGTACCTACAAGATAAGGCGATGGCTTACGTGGAATTGCGGTTTTGGGTCTACGAGCAATGCCAACACCGGTGGCTGTGCCAGAATGTCGCACCCTGCGTGGCCTTCGACCTTGAAGATTTCTGGTATCAAACTGCGAAAATCGCAGTCTCGATTACACTAATCATGGTCTCACCAATGAACCAATAACAGAGAAAGACCCCAGTCCGTTGGTGTACGTTCTCATAGCAATGGCAAATATATAAATCAACCGCGAGAGTCCAGCTTTTAGATCCATCCCATGACCAATTCAGTCTTTTTACCTATTCCTGACTCGCACCAACGCAGCATGTCAGCAGAGCAAGACCTACGCAAGGGCTGTCACGCTTACATAGCGGGCACCCATACTTCATATGGCTATGTTCCATCCACTGCTGCAGGAATTGTCTTTTGTATCTTGTTCGGCCTCTCTACCATTATACACCTAGTTCAACTTGGTCGGTCTAGAATCTGGTGGTGCAGCGTCTTTGTCATTGGTGGACTGGGTATGTGTTTCCCGCTATATCTATTGCTGTGACCGTTGGTTAATGGCAATGAAAGTCGAAATCATCGGCTGGGCGGGCCGAGCTTGGTCCTCTCAATGCCCTTACAACTCAACTGCGTTCCTTATGCAGATATCGACACTGATCATCGGTATGCACTCCCGACATGATCTGGACAGTCCCTCTTGGCGTTTAGCTAACCGACTGACTATTTAGCCCCCGTCTTCTTCACTGCTGGTGTCTATATCATCCTTGGCCGCTTGATTCAAGTTTTCGGCCGCGACTGCTCCATCCTTCGACCGAGTCTATATCTTTGGATATTTTGTACTTGCGACACGATTTCCCTCGTCGTCCAGGCAATCGGTGGTGGTATGGCCTCAGTGGAAGTGAACAAAGTCAACGGCAACACAGATCCGGGTACGAACACCATGGTCGCAGGAATAGTCTTTCAATTGGCTTCCATGAGCGTCTTTGTTGCTCTTGCAATCGACTTTCTGGTTCGGTCCACTAGACGAGGCATGTTGAAATCCGGAAAGCAAACTTCCATTCCTATACTAAGTGCCATGACGCTGTCATTGTTGTGCATCTATCTGAGGAGCATATACCGCACTATAGAGCTTGTACAGGGTTGGACGGGTTACCTTATTACACATGAGCAGTACTTTATCGGGCTTGATGGGGCCATGATGGTAATCGCCGTTGGGATCTTCAACTTTATTCATCCTGCAAGTTTCTTACCTCGATCATCCACAGAGGATACAGGGGAGTGGCTGGAGATATCGCCGAGATCTAAGACAAGAAAATAAAGCTTATGTATTTGACGGTTAATGTGAAGGGGTATCGCTTAGATACTGTATAGAATGTCCAGTGACATTGCAATACTACAGCCTACAACTCCTATCACGATAATAGGGTTTGTAAGCCTGCGATTCTTTTAGGCACTAAGACTCTTCCTTCTCCGTTTCTCTGCCATTTTCCATTGAACCCAGACCAATGGTGAGAAGAAAACTGCAATCGCTGTGAGCACAAGGAACGCGTTCCGGATCTTGAGTCTGGCGATCATAGGCTGTATGACGCTGACGCCCGCAGCGCCGAGGAGGCAACGGCACAGGTTATTTGTCGCTGTGGCACCCGCTGAGTTATCCGGGAAATAGTCAACCAATATTGTCGAGTTGATATTGAAGATGGCCGTTGCGGTAGATGCGATGATGAATTGCAGACCCAGGGACGCAACCAGATTTCCCGCAAAATGCCTCCTGAGGTCATTGAACTCATAGCTCGGCCCGTACAGCCCCATTGAAACGATAAAAATCACGCTGAAATAAGGAAGCAGTGATAACCGGACACGTTCGAAAGGAAAGTCCCGGCAGGACTTGACGTCGACGTTGACGAGTCCATGCTCTTGTTTGTATCGAGCCTCGGCACGTTTGAAAGCTCGATCCATCAGTTGGCCAGTACATACCGACCCAACTACACATCCGATTCCATTTGGGAGGAAGCAAAGGCCGACTTGCCATTGTGTAAGGTCGGGGAAAGTCTTAAGTAGCACTGTTGTGGTTGAGGACGTGACCATACTCCAAATGGTGTACACAAGAGCGCCCCAGGAAAGTAGAACTAGAACATCCTTTCTAAGGATATAAGTCAATGGCTCAATGATGGTCTTCCAAGAGAGCTTCTCTAGCTTTGGTGCTGGTGGGGTAGAAGCGTTTGTCCATTCCCTGGGTGGGTGGAAGAAATAAGACCAGGGTTTGTAGAAGCCTTCAAGAGGCACGTCGCCATTACCAGCAATTGTTCGCTGTGTCTCTGGTAGAAATACCAACAGTCCCAAGAGAACCAACGCACTGAAGACGAAGAGGAACCAGAAGATGCTTCTGAATCCCCATGCACTGTTCAGCAATCCACCAATGACGGGACCTATAGCTTGGCCAATCATTCTGTATCAAAGTTGTCAATCAAGAATTCTTGTAGCTTTGGGGATGTGCCTACCTTATGCCGGCGTTGGTTCCCATGAAGCCCGCTCGCTCATCGGGTTCAGCGATATCGGCAATCACACCAGTGCTGATGCTAATCGTCGCAGCCGATCCAGCAGCTTGCAAACCTCGCAAAACCACAAGCATGGCCAGGATGGATGTGAAAGACAACGACACGTTTGCGGTGAGGTAGACTACGAGGGCGACAACAAATGTGATTCGTCGACCGCGTGCATCTGAGATGCCGCCATACAGTGAGGGCGCGATTCCTTGAACAATCATGTACACGGTAATGGTGAAACCAACGTCGGTCGCACTGACGCCAAGGTCTTTGGATATTGTATCGATCGCCGGGAAATAAATGTTAGATGACAAGGCGGAAAACGCTCCTCCTAGGGACACCATGTACACGATCATCCACTTCTTGTGCTTTGCGAAGATATGACGTGGTCGTTTAGATCCGCCAGATGGACGTGAATATACCTCTTGCTCCGTGTCACTTCCCGTATACGGCTGAAGCTCGACTTGTGTTCCAGACTCAGAGTGAGCGATGGTCGGTGTTAGTACGCCATTGTTTGGGGTATAGGGTGGTGAGGAAGATGCTGGCGTTGAGGAAAGGGGGCCTCCGCTCCCCACCAAGTGTGAATGATCCATCATCTCCAAAAAGGACTTGGATAGAAGTAATTCTTTGTAGAGGTGCTGTGAAGCAAAAATTAATGTTTGAAATAGAAGTCAAAGTGAGATGGGACTTGGACTGCTGCCAATTGTCAAATGGATCGGTGTCTTCTATAATATAATCAGATGCAAGACCGTGGTAGTGCCACCTTGTCAATAATACGATCATTAAACCATAAAGCGATACCTGCTATCTGACAGCAATCGGTCTCATCTCACCCATGTGCATGGCTGATTGGATCACTGTTACGAAAAGGTCGATCCCTATCCCCTAAAATCACTGACACTGCACTGCCGTGTTTCATGCACGTGCCCGCCTGCCATAATTCATTTGAGGTACACTCCTAAGTACAACTGAAAACAAGACGCGTCACTAGGAGAGACTGTGCGAGCCAGTCTCAGACATTTAAAAGCATGCCGGCCTTTTGAGAATTGCCGGCACTAGTTGTTGGTTACAGCTAGTAAAGCGCGCGGCAAGAAGTGTATTTTTAGGCATACTTTAGAGCTTGTCTCCCCTTTCTATCCTGGTCTAAGCATGGGGGCGTTATCAGACAGTTAAGCAATAGCTAAAGAGCCCAAGATAAAATGGCAAGAAGATAATATTTCAATATGCCCATTCTGCTAGATAATGCAACTATTATTAATCTATAAACGACAAGGAAACTGTAGTATAAGTAATTAACCTCTATGTGTCTTGAAATATTACAGTTAAGCGATAAACAGCTATGCTCTAACGGCTTAATAGCTATACCAATGTGCTTCTTACATATAATAAGACATCTTTCAAGAACGGCAGGTGATTTCAACAAGACTTGCAATAAACTCGGAGTTGGCATTCCCTTCTGTTTAACCGCGTAATCGTATATGCCCACAGATGAAATCTAAATGCCACCTAAATCGGTTAAACCCCCTATCTTTAGCATGACCGAGATCTGCAAGCATAGCCACGTTTTAATATGAGACAGGGTTCACTAATAAGGTAAGAGACTTACGCATTCATTGACATCATAGGACTCTAATGACCACGAGAAATGAATAGTTTGGTGATCCGAGCCGTCCTTGAGATTATCGTTCCAGGCTAGAAACCTATTTGCAGATCATAAGTAAGAAAACGCCCTAGCGTTACCTTTAGATTATAGGCAAAAAGCTTAGTTTATCCTCTGCAGTAAACCACACACTAAATCGAGCTTTCTCTTAGCAGGTAAGGAGTTTATACTCTTAAGAGCGTATAAAGTATCTGAACATACAGGAACTTATCTATTAGGGATTCATTCACATGATGCTAAGAATCTTATGCTGAATGGCAAATCAAACTCGTCATAGACTGTTAAGCACAAACATCGTACTGTATACGAATATGAAACCAGCCCCTAAGCTTATCAACAAGCCAAATTGATGTTCAGTAGCCATTGGTCTGCTTGGCTCTGAGACGGTTGCCAAGACCGCGTAAGCTCTGACAGCACGGGCGTTTTTAAGGTATAGTGAGCTAGCCTTGAAACGAAATAGATCAAGTCAGCTATTCCATCCTTGGCTAGAGTCTGAGAGTCTTAGGCCGATATCTCGGCAATCCGGCACGGATGGGCGTCGATCCCCACCCCCACCGAAAGTCAATTGGTACACGAGAGCCGCATTTACTGCTTCAATTGATAGTGAAAACGCCTACCATATCAGTGAGAAGACTGGGAGTGCTTACGCGGCCTCGGCGCAGCATGTTACATACATCTCGTATTCTTCTATGCAGTAATGCTGGAACCCAGACTGAAGATTGACTTTCACTTGAACTCTCTTACTCCACTTTGTCTTCCTGCGAGTTCCGTTAGCTGTGTGACAGTATCCAAGTGCTTGATCGAGAAACAAAGACTCGAAGAACAGGAGTCTGCTGCTGAAGCCTTCAGCCGATGTCAAACTGCAGAGTGGCATCATGAAGCATTCCCAAGCCCCACGACATGACTTGGAGTCATCTGTCGAGTACATGAACGATGGCTATTCAATGGAGAGTCCAACGGACTGGCCTGGGCCTCTGGATATGAATGACTTCGTTCCAAGACGACGAAACTTACATATCAAAGGATTGGGAACATCTTCGTTGCCACGTCTTCGAGTCGTCCAGTTTCGAAGGAAGCTGCGGAGAATCTTCTGCCTGCTAATTATTAGCTATCTCTCCATGACGTGAGTTTCGATATCCTCCTGCCCCATTCAGACTGAACCCTAGAGGAACATACTGATAAGGGAGCTCATCGGACAGTGGCCTGTTCCATATTCTAGGAAATACCTTGCATCATTACCTTCCGGACGAAATGGATCTGATCGTTCACCCGTGGATCGACTCCGCAGCGGCAACAATTGGCATCGGACACTGGTTATCCGACTCCACAGTGACCACACAACCTGTGAGTTGCCATTCACATAACGACTATTTGAGGAATGTGCCACTTTTGGACGCCATTTCTGCAGGTTGCCCGAGTGTCGAAGCTGATGTATGGAAGGAGGAGGATGACTTGTACGTGGCTCATCGTCATTTCCAACTACAGGTCAACCATACCCTGGAAAGTATGTATCTCAATCCATTACTCGAAATTTTCGACCGTCAAAGAGACATATTCTCATGTGGACGAGAGATGCCTTGCCATTCCCCTTCGACTGCTAATGAGCCTCCTGCTGGAGTTTTCGAGTCTGATCCGGACCGGCCGCTGGTGGTCCTCATCGATTTCAAAACAGAAGGAAACGCAACCTGGGAGAAGCTTCAGAGACAACTCGAGCCACTGCGACGCAGAAATCTGCTCACGCATTTTAACGGTACAGACATTGTACCTGGCCCCGTGGTCATTGTCGGCACAGGAAATACCCCATTCGACAAGATAGCAGCAAATGCCACCTACCGTGATGTATTTTATGATGCACCATTGGAGTTGTTGGCTGATGCGTCTCAAATTTGGCCAAATCCAAACAGAGCTCAAGCTGCAAGCTCTCAACAACCGGATAATTGCATCGAGCAAGGTGTCTTGCCGAGCAGCATTGAACGAAGGCAAGTCAGCCGATACAATGGGGAAAAGAGCAAATTCTCAAACCAGTACAACTCTCATAATAGCTACTATGCTTCTGCTCATTTCAAAAAAGCAGTTGGGCATGTTTGGGGCTCGCGATTGTCGCAAGAGCAATTACAACGCATTCGGGCCCAGATCCATGGTGCTCATCGATTGGGTCTCAAGGCCAGGTATTTTAGTGTGCCAGCTTGGCCTATTGGGCTGAGAAATCATATTTGGCATATTCTGACACGGGAGGGCGTGGATGTTCTCAGTGTTGATGACCTGCGGCAGGCAACTACGTGGGATTGGAGGAAGAAGAAGGGTCTGTTTTTTTAGCCCTTCTGTATGCAAACGATCTCAAAGACCAGCTCTTTAGTGTTATAATATGTATTTAAGTTGAAACAGTCGAATAGTATAAGTCTCATACTACTGTGATGGTGGCTTGCGTCCGTATACGTATCGAACCTTCATGTATGTATGGATCTTGGGATTCCTAATAGCTTTGCGAATACTCATCAGGAACAGCTGGTATTCGTCCTTGGGCCACTTAAGTACGTCGTTCCACATCATAGTAGTATATCCTGGGGACAATTGTTAGCTAGGCAGTAAGTGAAAAGCGAGAAGTCTTAACTTGCCTTCAATATCATTTTCTAAACAAGCGCGAACAAATCTTCCAACCTCGGCGAGCTTGGGATCCTTTGGCCAATCTCCGACGGGAATCTGGGTGCTTGTTAATAAATTATCGCTTTGAAACCAATGTCTTGCAGCAGTCACCTTGTAGTCAACAGTTGTGATGTCCTCAAAGCCAGCGTCATTGAACCCTTGAACCTGTTGGTCATAGACAAAGAAGGGATTTCCGAGGATCTTTCCTCCTTCTTCAAACAGCTTCTTATATATCTTGAGGTTTGGCTCTTTGTCGATGGTGCCATCATCGCAACGAAACTCGACATCAGCTTCAGCGGATTGAACCCAGCCTCCAGGGACACAGCAGCGGTAAGCCTCAGAAAACAGGGCAGACCAGTCTTTGATAGCACCGAAGATGTAACGGATATGAATGAAATCGAACTCATCATCTTCCCATGTCCAACTAAGGGCTGCGTCGTCTATTTCGAAGCGAACGTTTGGTGGAACCCATTCCGGTTGACATGGGGAGAGGTCGGTACCCACAATCTCGATATTCGGATGACGGTCAGCGAATTCACTAGATTGTTCAGTGAGAGGCTTCAGTCGGGACCAAGATTGCGCTTACATGGCCCAGATACCTGATACCGCTTGTTAATAGTGCATGATAAGAATAGGTTTGAGAGGGCTTACCAGTTCCAGTGCCTACGTCAAGCACTTTCTGTCAAAACACCAACCGGTTAGTAACGCAATCGCCATAACTCTCTTTGGTCAGAGGTACCAACTTTGATATCGCCTGTTTTTAAGGGAGGCAGAAACAGCTTATCATCGAGTAAGATTGTCAAATAGTGGTGACTATGAAAGATCAGACCTGGAACATAATTTCGGGTAATAAAAGCCATACGTCAAGTCCACGGACTCTAGCTGCTGATCGTCGTTGGGCAAAAAGTAGTTGGTCGTGAATTTATCGCTGTGATACGTGCGCCCTTGACTGCGACGATATTCGAGGATACTGGCCGAGACTGAAGCAGTCGAGCTTTCTCTAAAGGAGAATTTGGCATTTAGTCACTCTTGAATATTTTGATGGGATAACTCACGCGTCTGTACCAAGAGTGGAATCGGCATCGTCATCATTTTCGTTGTCCTACAAAACAGATAAATTCATGACTAAACCATGATGAGGTATTTTATCAACATACATGCTCATCATTCGCAGCGATGATATCTGTCTGTTGCGGCGGTGAGACTACGGTGGGCGATGATGGTGCTTCTGCCGGATTCGGTGACCCCGAGGTATGGTCTGCCATGGTTACCGCAATGATTTAATTTTGTGCCTTGGTTGATTATTTGACCCCCATTGAACTGGAGGTGGATGATGATGAGGGGCGATCTGAGATCAGCATGGGTCCGAAACACGTGATGTACAAGGGAGTGCGATGTGAGTTTACAGAATTGGTATCACTGTGGATGCTACTGTAATCTCGGCTACCGACCAAAGAATTATCTGTCATCTTCATCCTCGGCAATCCAATAAGCCTCCACCTCAGCAATACAAGTCCTGGCTCCAGGTGTAACAGCAATAGGAAACCCGCCGTAGTCCGGATCGTCATTAGGCATCATCATGAATTCGCCGTGCCTTGTCTCGTCTCCATTCAATATTCTCAAAGTTTGCAGGTTTCCATTCTCATCAACCTCCTTCTCCTCGCCCCAAAGGATCCCACCAAAGGTTGCATCCTCACGAGCTGCTTTGAATCGGGCGTGAAAGCCCCGGCCGACGAGCAGAAATTTGGAGTTGCCCAAGTGAATAATCATTCCAGCACCAGGGCCAGGCTTGCCAAAGACGAAGCAGCGCTCAACAATAACCTTGATGTCGCCGAATGTGCGTGTCCACTGTTCTGGCTTCTTGTCGCTTGGCTCTTCGTCAAAAAAGAATCCAAAGCGATCCTCGGGTGCAGCATCAAGGAGATATTGCTTGGTCTGATTGAGAAGCTTGAATTCACGGCCAATGATGTCAGAGCCCGTATCAATGCCAAACGGGCTAGCCCCAAGAGCACCGTAAGTCGCATAGGACAACCAGACGCGTCGCGCTCCATATTCGTCGCGTCTCTGTTCCGGGATAAAGAGGGTGTTTCCTTGTTCTGTATAATTCCGACAGACAGTTTCGTAGTCGTGAAAGTAAAGATCCGGTGCTAGAAGGTCCAGAGAGGGCGTATTGAATCGCCAAATATCCAAAACATGTGGGCAAGGACCTCCGGATGGGTAAATTCCGGGCTTGTCACCGCCACCAACCACAACTGGCGCGCCGCCACCAAAGTCCAGCTCTGACGGGCCTTCGATGTTGAGCCACGTGTTTGTGTACAGAGGGATGGGGTACTCAGCCTTTCCTGCTGCGGCAACTCGTCCCACGTAAGAAGAGATTAGATGCGCCATAAAGGCCTCATCAGCTGCTGTTCCAGGCCCAAACAGGGACTCCCAGGAATGAGAACCCGATGAAGGAACGCTTGAGATGCGTTTCTTGAATCTGGAGTGGGTATCGACGCGGCTCAGATATTGTAGGAGATCACTTGGTATGGGTTCAGCAAACGCTTTGTTGGCTCGGTGCGATCGATCCCGAGAATCGCCAAGGACTCCGGTCTCATTCTGAACTTGGACCATCAAGACAGTCTGGTGCTGGGAATCAACCTCTGCAAGATGTCGTAGAAGGGCAGCGAAAGCTCGGGAATCAGCCTCGCATGCGGCGTTGCATAGAGGAGTGATCATCTCGAGTGTCCTCTTGACGCCACCAGCTTCAAGCACTTGAACTCGGGGGAACCGTTTGGGGTCTCTCTTGACCCATCCCGGGGCATATGTTGAAAGTCCGTTCTTGTATGTCCCGAACCAGAGCAAAACGAGGTGCATATCATGCTCCCTGGCGCCTTTCAAGACTAGATCAAGCTCTCTAAAGTCAAAGTGGCCTTCTTTCGGCTCGATCATTTCCCAAGTTACAGAACCGAGCAATGTGTTGATATGATCGGACTTCATTCTCGGCCAAAGTTCACTCATAAACTTGGCGGAGCTGAGGGATGAGTTGTGAAGCTCGCCTGGAAGCATCAAAAAGGGCTTACCCTTGACCATGAGTCGGACGGAGCCTTTGTTGGACCGCTGAAGATGAGGGTAGGCATGCTGGGCTGGTGTTGATGGGATCTGTGTGGCAGTCATGATTATGGAACATAAAACGATAAAAAAACTCAATAGTTGATAAAGATGAAATTGATGATATTATCGAATCGTAGATGGTTCAAATACCTTGAGTATTTCCCAAACCGCATAAAATGGAGTGTAGGGTTGGTGGATCATGCGTTCCTGTGCGGAGCGCTCTCGCCATGCTTGCAGGGATCCTCGGACTTACTCCGCATTAACCCGGGAGAAATTGGCCCGAGTCTCGACCAATAGTTGCGGCTTTCTTGGGTTGGGTGCGGGGCACCGCCTCCCGAAGTAGGGGTAGCATCGACCGTATTCAGGTCACGTATCTACCCTCAACGGCGGAGTGTCGAGCACACCAATTCCCTGCCAACAGTCTAGATCATCGAGCTTCCGAAGTAATCGCTCGAGTTTAATTCTCGCATCTCCTATCTCCACTTCCCCCACGTCACTCCCCAACTGTTCGAGGTAGGCAGCTCCAATGTCCCGAATCTTGGGGACAAGGCTGCTGCCGTTTGCATCAAAGACAGCGCGGGGAAGATGGTACAGGATCTCCAACAGGTCATCTACAATCTTCTGATGGTCTTGTGCGCTATTGGCTGTGGGACCGAACTTCTGAAGAATATTGGAGCGGATGTTGAGACTCGTCACGAATAAATTGGCGATTTGGACGTCGTGCCCTTCCGTGACGTTAGCGGGACGAGACAGACCACCACGCCATCGCAATTCGGGCGGGAGATTATCCAAGACTTGTTGAATCTTTGCGAGATATCTCGTGATAGTAATCTGTGGTTCCGCACCCTCGGGACCTTGCTGCACCTCTTGCCAGATGAGGAACAAGTCGCTTAAAGAGTTCAGTCCTGGAACATAAGTGGTCTCATCTCCATGCCAAGGTGGCTCGTGACAGCTGCCTGGAGCTTTTGGCTCCATCTGATTATCTGAAAGAGGGAGTGGTCTTGGAAAGTTCTCGATGCGATCTTGACTGAGTAGGCTGATGGGTAGTCTTCCGAAAATATCCGCACTACTGTGATACGTGACTTGGTTAGCGCTGCCAGAGCCATGCACTCCCAGTGCCGATACATACCATGCACTAGCAAATAATAGCCATATGAGTCTTCTCAAGAGCTGCTGTTCAGCCTCATCGTGCTCGTGTATCCGATAATACGCCAGGTACCTGGCCCCTGCAGCGGCCTCGCTCAACGCGTGATAGGCGCGCATACTGCTCAACCCCGATTTTGTGGTGGCGCTCATGGCTGTTCCGACATTGTACAAGGCGATGCACCTGTCCATGCTAAAAGAGTCTCGGGTAAATTGACTCTTGAGCAGTCCGTGAGCATCGAGGAAGTCAACGCAATAATCTACAGTCACTGGCCCATAGTCACCCCGGGGTAGTGTCGCTTTGGTTGCTGCACATACGCTGATGACAAGCCCGCAGAACTCGGCGTCAACGTCAGCTACCCCTTGATGAAGGCGCTGGAGGAACCGACGACGGAGTAAGATCGGAGCTAGAGGGTGTATCACATCGAACCAGTCCCCCAGCAGACGCATAATGATCGGCTCCGGGGCAAACACGGAAAGCCACTTGCTACTGAGTCCGGAGCAATTGCATATCGAGGGATGGCTGATGTGGCTCAGAGCCTGAGGACTTTGAAGTGGTGTTGTTGATTGGCGTGTATCATTGCTTTCACCTGGTGAGATAGAAACGTTGTTTGGAGAGGGGATTCCTGGGGTCCCTGTAACCTGCCTATGTGATTTTTGTGCATGTCTATTCTGCGTCAGTATTCCAATACGATCAGCAATCAACATACAATTGACTGACTTATTTGGAGGTCCACGCTTCCTTCTTGGACGTTCATGAGTACAGTTCACATTTAGAAACTCGCAGCCTTGGCATCGCTGATGGCTGGCATCATACGTGCACTACCGACATCGTTAGTGTATAGACAATGAGGGGTAGACAGTGGCATCATGGACGCCAGGAGGATGCCAACCCGGATCTTTCTGGCTCTGCAGACATCACAAGCTGCTTGGTTTCGAGGCCGCTGCCCTGAACTGGCTAACAATGCACTTGCGGAGACAGCCGCAGGGGTGCCCTCGACTGTGTCAGTCATTGAATCCAAGGCTTGACTGCGGTGTAAAATTTGAGGATCTCTGTGCGTAAAATCGACTGGCAAAAAGAGAGAGATAATTAGTCCGAGGAGAATATTCGGATCACCTCCTCTCTTTTAGACTCGTCTGTATGGACCAGTTCGCCGAAATCTCGGATATACTAGAGTGGCCTTGCTTGAACAGGAATGGTTCGACTCTAGGTATTCGTCAAGATCAGACCTTCTTGCCCAATCAAAGACCCCCATGCTATGGACCACCTACAGTGGCTTAACCTGTTGTGATTTAGTCTCCAACACAAACTTCTCAACCTTGTCTTCCCCATGGGGAGAACAGGAAAAGCGTGGCAAACCCGTACCATCCAAAGGCCATGATGCATTGCTGTGACTTGCTGTCACGAGACTCATGGTTTGATTCTTGACTAGTATGTGGCTGTCGAGTGTAGACACTCATGCCAGGCACTTCCTTGTCCTGGATATATAACCCGTCGGGGAAGCAGCCAAGATCATCCCTTGATCAACAGGTGCTTCAACTCCAAGTCCCTTGACCAATTGGCAAATCCACCAACATTCTTGCTCATCATGACCTCAAAAGAAACCGATATCGATGTTTCAGAGGAGACACAAGCTCCTCAGGGCTCAGCCTTGCCGTTCTGGAAACAGACTGAGCTGAGGAAGCTGTACCTTATGATGGTCTTTCTCTTCATGGGCTCGACTACCCTCGGCTATGACTCCAGCTTACTGAATGGTCTTCAGACAATGGGATCGTGGCAGACTTGTAAGTCCTTTATTTGAACCTTGGCACTACTCTCAGCTAACACCATGGGATAGTCTTTGATCACCCAGAAGGAAGTCGGCTAGGCATCTTTGGCGCCATGCCCGGTTTCGGAGGTCTCTTTGTCCTCCTCTTCGCTCCCTATGTCGCCGACGGACTGGGTCGAAAAAAAGGCACGGCTATTGGTTGTGTCATCGTTATTGTTGGCGCCCTTATGCAATGTTTCCCTCAAAAGGGCCACGGACCACGACGCGATGCGCTATATCTCGTCGGCCGATTCATCATGGGCTGTGGCTCCAACATTTCCAACGCTACTTGCCCCCTCCTCATCACTGAAATCGCCCACCCCCGACATCGAGGCAAGATCACGACAGTTTATAACACGCTTTGGTATCTCGGGAGTATTATCGCGGCCTGGGTATGCTTTGGAACTCTGAGAAACCAGACTGGAAACATCCAATGGGTTCTTCCCACTGGACTACAGTGCCTCATGCCTGGTATCCAGCTTTTGGCAATTTTCATTGTGCCCGAGAGCCCCCGATGGTTGATCAGTAAAGGTCGCGAGGAGGAAGCTCGCAAGATTCTTGTCAAGTACCACGGCAACGGCAACGATAACGATGAATTTGTCCGATGGGAATATACCGAGATCGTCAACACTATCAGACTCGAACGTGAATCATCAGACAACGGGTGGGCGGAGCTTTGGCGCACACCGGGCAACCGCAAGCGATGCGGGCTGATTATTGCTACTGCCATCTTCTCTCAGTGCAGTGGTAACGGTCTTGTCTCATACTATGTAAGTGGAATCCAAGATACAACGCCACCGAGGGTGTAAGCTCACTTTTACCATAGCTTGCCGCCATTCTGAGAACTATTGGTATTACGGAGTAAGTGGAGTCATATGCAGAATTGCTAATTAAAGATACTAACACATTCCAGTGCTGTAACTCAAGCATACATCAACGGTGGCCTCACAATCTGGTGCTGGCTTGTCTCTCTCTTCGCCGCCTTCTTTGTCGATCGTGTGGGACGGAGAGTTCTCTTTCTTTTCGCTGGCGTCGGCATGCTCATTTCCTTCACCATCTGGACTGCATGCAGCGCCGTCTACGCAAAGACTGAATCGTCTGCTGCTGGTATTGCCGTCGTCGCCATGATCTTCCTCTTCTATGGCGTGGCTGGTGCTGCATGGCCTGGATTGACGGTTTCTTATACTGTTGAGATCCTGCCATATAATATCAGGGCCAAGGGACTTACCCTCTGCTTCTGCTTTACAGCTCTCTCAGGGGTTTTCAACCAGTGGGTAAATCCTCTTGGCTTGCAGCAGCTTGCATGGAAGTTTTATTTCGTTTATATTGTCATGTAAGTCACTAATCACCTGCCTCAATGCATGAACTGGACTAACATAGTCTTACAGCCTGGTCATCGAGTGTCTCGTGATCTACTTCTTCTTCGTGGAGACAAAGGGTCCTACTCTGGAGGAGATTGCAGTTCTGTTCGATGGCCAGAACTCTGCTGCTGGCATTGCCAAGAGCCAAGCGCAGATGAAGAGTGCAGTTACAGAAGTCGAACACGCTTAGATCTTTCGGTTGGCCCAACCGGTATTCATGAGTGGTAGATATTGGTTCATGTAAACAGACGCAGATAGTCTCTATTGACGGTACCGGTAGTATGAAGCTTTGGTCCAACCTCCTCTCCCTAGACCATGGCTTATGAGATAGCAATACGGACCGATATAGATCCCTTCTTTGTCTGTACTACAATCAAATCATGATCATATGTGATATCATCAATTGTTGTCTCATATAGACGCGCTCTGGGTATAACCCGAAAAGTAAGCAAAGCAGCCATGATGTAGACCTCGCAATAAGCGAGGCTTGAAGAGAAGTTAGCACAAATCCTGGAGATTGATAGACGGTAACTTACTTTTCCCCAATGCATGCACGACTGCCCTTCCCAAAGGCAATCAATAGCTTCTGTAGTTTGAAGTTGGGCTTCCCCCCCTCTAGCCATCTCTCCGGTATGAACTCGTCTGGACTGGGAAAGATCTCCTTATCCCAGTGATTGATCATTGAAGTCATACCGATTGGAGTGCCTCTTGGAATCACCCACTCGACGTTGCCATCCTTACTTTTGTAGACCAAGTCTTCATCGCGGGCGATTCTGGCTGAGCGGTGAGATACCCCAGGCATTACACGAAGAGCTTCATGGATGACGGCCCAGAGATAAGGACGTTGCTCGAGCTCGGTCCATTTGAGGGTTTGGGGATCGATCCCTTCGAGATCAGCCATCAACCGTCTATATGTCAGTGGCTGAGCGAGAAGGTAGTACGTGATAACCGTCAGGATGGCCTGTTGAGACCTGTGAGTACCAACGTGGTATCTAAAAAAAGATTAATTACTTACCGCAGTAGTTTCCGTCCCGGCTAGAAGGAAATTGAACCCCTCTCCCGATAGCCGATACATGGACTTCTCTGACTCTGGTAGTGATTTGGACTCCATCACATCGGCGAAAACTCTTCCACCCTCAGGGTTCTTTAAAGCAGCCGCGATGTATCCAGGAATGACAACATTCATCTGTCTCATGACTGCTTTGATGTCTTCACCTAAGTAGTCAGACAGGAACGGAAGAAGCTGAGCCATCTTCCTTGCAAAGACATTATGTCTCATCATGTAGGCACTCTGGAAGAAAGACTTGACCCAAGTAGCCAGATTAGGCTCCCAGCCATCTTGCGCAATAAAGCCCATAGATTCACCAAAAGCGTACTGAGACATAATGTCTGCCGTGAAGCAGTTAAAGGCTTCCTTCACGTCAAAGGGCTCCCCACCAGCGTATCGAAGCATCTTGTCGACAGTCATCTGTGCAAACTCCTTGACTTCGCCCTCGAGCTTGAGCATCTGCTGGCGAGAGAAATACTTTGACAAGGCCCCTTTCCGCATACGGTGAACTTCGTGATTTACTGTTGAGAAACCAGTCACAGACACGGGACCGGCACCCCCCGTGTTTAGCTGGTGCTGCCATTTGTCGCGGATTCGGCCTGGACCAGCATAGATTTCATCTGTGAAGTACGGATCCGAGCAATGAAGTTCATCCGGGTTGATTCGCACAATTGGACCTGAATCACGTCAAAAGATATTTTCCAGGGGATAGAACTGTTAAGCTTACCATAGCGCTCGTGCATGTGACGGATTTCATGTCCATAACGCCCTACCCGCCACCAATCATGATACGCCTCATACAAATAGCTTGCTGCAGCAATCCTAGGACCAGGAAAGCGGTGCAAGGGATGAAACGGCGAGATATTGTAAACCGCCAGGACCATACGATATGCAAGCCAAGAAACGATCACATATGTGATGGTCTGGAGAAAAGCAGCGGCCGTAATATTGGTTGGTGGCAATACTGACTTTTGATCCATGGTGGCAAGAATTTGCAAGATGAAAGTGACAGTAACCAGGAAATCTTTTAACCAGAGGAGTTTATATCACCTACAGATTAGATATGTGGCTCAAGGGGACCCATTTTATGCTTGGAAATGGGGTAGCGTTGCATCCAAAGATCTATCATCGGCTGTATCTATACTGTTTGCGTTAAGTAGTCCGAAGCCCCCCTGTAAACTTGTGGAGTAATGAATCCTTTAGATCTTGAAACTTGAAGAGTTTTCACTATATTTTAGACTCAAGAAGAAAATATAATAATACTCAAAGTAACTTTTTTTATAAGACTAAGCTGATAAAGAAAGAAATCTATAGATAGGGACTTAAACCTAATCTGCATACTGGTTGAAGCAAAGATGGAGAACAAAAAGTTGAGAACAAAAGAATGAGAAAAGAGATAATTGTTTCTTGCCAGCTCACCATCAAGACCAATAAAACGGATGCTATTGGCGTATGCTCTCAACGAGTAGTAGAATTGGGAGTGTGCAGCTGAATAGGGGTTTGTCTGCCCAAAGCAGCTGTTCCGTACTATTGACCGTATATGGGTTGGCTGTCGAGGCTATCCCAATTAAATGCTTTAGCTCAAGGTTGCTTGACCGAAACAGCAAACTGAGCCTTTGCGGAAGTTCCAGTAAACGAATTGATTCCACTACAGTTTATTGTAGACTCTTCGTTCTGGATGGCGGCGCAGTTAGTTAGACGCTTGAGCGCAGAAAAAGACGCACTGGTTGAAACTGTTTGCTTGAACCACTCCTATCGATGTACCGCTATAGACACTGAAGTCGCAGGAGAGATAATAGGTGGAACCAATGTCGGACTATGGATTAGGGTTGCTGCGGCACTCACTCAATGCGGCAGCCGTGGTCGTAGTCGTTATGAGATCTGTAGTGGTACTTGCGGTAGTAGTATCTGCAGTAGTCGTGTCTGTGGTAGTCGTTGTGATCTCTGTTGAAAACTCGGAAATTGTGGTCGATTGGCCTGAAGTTGTCTCTTCAGCGCTTGAGAACGTACTTGAACTAGCTGGCCCTGACAAGGTCTCCGAGGTTGAATCAGCTGAAGTTACAGTGGTTGGAGCGGTTGACCCCTCTGACTGCTTACGAACAAGCTTGGAGTCTCCAGCTCAGTAGACGATGGTGCCTCAGTACGAGAGTCGCTGGATAAAATAGATGATTGGACGATGATCGTTGAATTAACAAACTCAGGAGAGATGACAGTAGATGTCTCAAATTCGGTTGTCGGGGACGAGGTCAAAGCAGATGTATCAATAGCTTGGGAAGAAACGGTGGTTTAGGCCTCAGAACTGAAGGTTGAAACAGATGAGATGATCGATTGAGAAGAAGGCGCGGAAAATACTGCAGTACCAGACGCCAAAGTAGATGCATCAACAATTGGGGATGAAGCGGTGAATGACGGAGAGCCAAGTGTTTGCGAGGAGGCTATGTCAGATTTATAATCAATCAAGCAGTGATAGGAGCTTCAGAACCAGAGGTTTCAAGAATAGTAATGCTTGGTTCATCAGAGGTAAGAGAATTGAACTCTGTAGGTACGGCTGTGTCTGCTATTGTAGACTCTCCGCAACTGAAAATTCCAGAACTGGTACTTTCAGCAGTGCTTGCCTTAGTGGAGCTCGCCAAAGCAGAAGTCGAAGTCCCGAAACCCACAAGCCGACCATTTTGGCATTGTGTGACTGCATCCAAATTAGCAACTGAGAGTTTAAAAGCGTGGATAGTCTTACTGTCATAGACACCCAGAGTCACTAGGATACATTCAGGAGGACTAGCATTAAAAGTGACGTACAATTGACCACTAGAGCCCTGATTGAAGCCTGCCTCGCCATTTGGTAGGCCCGAATTCCTGAAAATGACATTTCGACCCGAAGTTCCAAAGGTATTCGTAATGGCGCCCTGTATAAAAAAGCCCTCATCTTGGACATTCAGTGCTTTGTAATCCTCACCAGCGTAAAACGTTGGTAAACCGCCAACACAGAGCTGGCTTTTAGCCAGATTGAAAGTTAAGGCAAAGGTACAAACATCCGGATTGTCAGCAACAACAAAGCCTTCGGCTTCCCGTTTCTTAACATCCCGTTTCTGATTACCAGATGCCTGGATGAGGAAGATGACAGATCGTCCTGGTGATTCGACAATACCGGTCGAGGTAGTCAAGACCGAGGAGGTTATGTCTATTGCAGACGCTGAAGATGTATCGAACGGTTCAGTTATTGAAGTAGTGGATAGTGTTCCAGAGTCAGTTTGTGCTTCGATCGGTGCAACATCGAAACTCGACAAGTCGGACGTTGTGCCTGGTTTGGAAGCGATTATGGTCTGATTGCCTGTGACTGACACACTATCAATACTCATCCGCCGCAATAAAGCAAAAGAAAGACTTCGTACTGAAGGCCGTTTCTGTTGAACTGTTTCCGAAGATTGTCAGGTGTTTTGACGGTGACACACAATGGGCGCAACAGAAGTCGGAGCAAGATAGGTTGACAGGTATGTAATACACCATGTATCCATCTCCACCGAAGGATAATCGGCAGCTGAGGCTATGCCTGCTGACCCTAAAAGAGTGGTTGCAAAGATATAGCTCTTTATGGTTTTTGTAATAAATGGAAAAACATCGCAATATGCAACATATGCTATTTTCACAATAGGAGATTGCCAAGCTTTTAAGGTTAAAGTTGCTGAAGAATATTTCATCCCATGAATTTGATGTTGGTAATCAGTTTGAAACATAGCACTAAAAGGGTTTAGCATTTGTCTTATGTGGCCCATTGCTAGGGAACGTTGCTTTAGTGGAGAGTTAGTGCCTCATAGTATGAGAATTCAAAATTGGCCATTTTAGACGCGTAGACTGTGATGATTATTTTAGTGGAGGTTAAGTGTCTTACAGCTTGACACATTCGTCATTAACCATTCCAAACGTGTGAATTAACGTTATCTTGTTTCCCTTACTAGTCTAGACCCACGTTCATGCCATAGGACATTTCTCCTTTTTTTTAAAAAAAAAAAAAGACATTAAAGAGTTTTGGATAATGACCTATAGCCGAAGTTTTATTTTCAGGAGCCGGGATTTAGTTTTGTATAAATTCCACTCTTTACAGCCTGTATTAGAATATGCCTAAAATTCTTTACCCGGAGAGCGGCCCGACCAAGCCTCTTCATGCGGGGATTTGCAATTGCTACGCTACTGCTCTACAGAAGGATTGACTAATTGCCGAGGATGAGTCGAGACCTTGCTATGAAATGTTTGACTTGGTATGCAATGCGGCATAACCCCTTAGCAGCCTCTGAGCCCATAAGTCGTCACATCGCTCCCAGACCTCAATGCCTTCTGGAATTACCAAGGCTCCCGAATTGGCGAAAATGTCCTCATCTGACATTGTGTTCCCTTTGCATGAGTTTGACGACTCACCTATCAATCGGTACATGCAACACTGGACCCTGCGATTCGATGCAGTTCTTGACACGCGGAAATTGTGCGCATCTCTTACGCATCTGCTCAGCCTTGGCGATTGGAGGAAATTAGGCGGCCGCTTGCAGTTCAACGATGCCGACAAACTTGAGGTCCACGCACCTAGATCATACAGTCACGAGCGACCTGCATTTCAATTCTCAGAGGAGACCTTTTCAATGAAAGCTGCTGAACACGCTGTTGCGAAGAACCTCCCAAGGGCAAAAGGCAAGCCCGAGCTGTTTCCTGGAATCACTTCGCAGTTCAACTCGTTGACTCTTGGCCCTGAATGGGCGCTCGACTTTTCTGAACACGTTCGCCGTCAAGAGCCTATCATTGGCATTCACATAGCTCTCTTCAATGATGCGACATTGATCAGCATCCGCTGGGTTCACGTGGTATGTGACTTCATGGGTATAAAAGCTCTGGTCCTGGCATGGTCGATGGATCTTGACGGACGCTACGACGATATCCCGCCTTTTATGGGTGCATACGAAGACCCTCTGAAACCCGTTGGATCAGTGCCACTCAGGGAACCTTACGCTCTAGCGGATATGCAGTTAAGCCCTCAAGCGTTCAAAAAGACGTACGAAACATACCTGGAGCACGTCGCGAGATACCCAATATCGGTGCGACGCATGCTCGTGCTACCAGACTCTGCCCTGCAGAGGATCAAGATGGACTTTATCGGTGGCCACGGTTCGGATCAACTTAAAGTCGTTCCAAAGGGAGCACTATTCAACGGAAAATTTGTGAGCGACGCCGATATCCTGGCTGCATGGGCGGCGCGGCTTTGCTGCGGTATACTTCCTGCGGCGGATCGTCCTGTTCATGTCATGGGCATGTACGAGGCGAGACACTGTTTACCACGAACGTTCCCTCAACGCAAGGACAAACCTGACTCGAGTCCTGTTTTCATCGCCAATGCAACTTTTTCGACCTCGACAAACACCACGCTTCAAGCGCTTCGGTACCAGCCATTAGCAAAAACCGCCCTCCTAGTGAGAGAATCAGTGGCGACGCTGACCAAGGCCCCCCAGGTGCACGCTCAACTGCATCTCCTGCGGGAGTCTTACGCAAAGGACAAGGAAAACCCGCCCGTCTTTGCTGCTCAAGACGCATTCATCTTAGTCGTGTCCAATTTCAGTAAAATGGGGTTCTTCGACTCGATCGACTTTTCCCCCGCTGTCATTACTGCCGTCGCAGCCGGCCATGGCAAGTCTCCGGGAAAGCTCGCATGGCACCAGTGGACTTCGTTGGAGCATAATACGCATATTCGCAACATGTTCCAAGTGGGTGGCAGAGATGGCCAGGGCAATACGTGGATGATGGCAATCTTGCCACCCGAGACGTGGGCCGTGGTGGAGGAGCATTTAGCCGGCCTCTTGGATGGTAGGCCCAAGGCGCCAAGCAAGCTGTAGGATCTGGCTTATGTGAGGCACAGTCCTGCGGCTCTTGGGTTACAGGCCAATAGAGCGTAGGCTGCATGTCCAAGACCCATCTACGCCACTTAGTACGGAGCAGCTGATGTAACCCCATAATCCTTCGGAATTGATAGTTCGTTCTGAGTTGCTATTGGCAGGTTAAATGCTATGCTGTTGCTGCCCATCGGAGCCGAGCAATCATCTCGCAGCCCTGAATCGTACTACAGTGGATGCTCATGTTTCCATGATTTTACGCCTGGCCGTAAGGAGCCGTTGATTCCGATTTTACCTAGATCGGCATATTAGACAGCCATTATCTACCCGCGACGCAACCAGATCTTGGTGATGATCTCATATGAGATGAACTTCGGATCTCGATGGTTCACTGCCGCCTAATTTAGCCTATTATCGTGTTGAGATGGGCGAAGCAGCGATAGATAGCTCTGGTTCACGAGACAGAAGATGCTTTGTTTCGGCAGCGACGGGATGAGCCTGAATCCTTCGAAGAGAGGGGACACGCTGGCTTGGCAAGTATATACGCGACTACTTGAGAAGACTTGTAGCTTTAGTTTAAGAGAACAGAAGCGACGATTGATGAAGACTATCTTTATACTTCTTCGGATATCACCAATCTAGAGCCATCCAATTATTACCGCGCCAGCGTCATGTCTCGTATTATGAACCCTCCAGCCCCAATCGCCATCATCGGCGTCGGTTGTAGGCTCCCAGGTGGAGCCAATAACTTAGACAAGCTATGGAAACTGCTTTCGGAAAGTCGTGATGGGCAGACAGAGATTCCCAGCGACCGCTGGAACGCAGACTCGTGGTTCGATGCCTATCCAGATGCGAAGCAATCCATGGTGACCAAGCACGGATATTTCCTCCAGGACGACATCTCTCAGTTTGACGCCAAATTCTTTGGTATCTCCAGTGCAGAAGCCCACTCGATGGACCCACAACAGCGCCTCTTTCTCATGACGACGTATGAGGCTCTCGAAGACGCTGGTATTCCCGTTGAAACACTGCGCGGCTCCAACACTGGGGTTTATGCTAGCATCTTTGAGAGGAGCTACGATCGAATGGGGCACAAAGACCTGTCCACGATTGGCAGGACGCACCTGAACGGAACTGGCGAGTCTAGTAAGTTGTTGTGTTGATTAGATCATACCCGTACATGCGACTAACACCAACCAGTCCTATCAAACCGGATATCATACTGTTTCGACCTGCGCGGTCCCTGCATGACCATCGACACTGGCTGCGTATGGAATTCTGGAACCGACATGCCAAACGAGTGATTTACTGACATTGCGTAGTCTGGAAGTCTTGTAGGCCTTCACCAAGCATGCCACAGCCTTCGGTTGGGCGAGTCGAATCTCGCCTTAGTGGGTGGCTCGCAGCTTGTTATTCAGCCAGACATTCTAAGCATAAGTGAGTTTCCTCTTCCGTCTGCATTGCCGGTGGCGCGCAAGCAATACGAATTCAGTGCTGATGTTCCTGTAGTGAGCGGTATGGGAATGCTCAATCCAGATGGAAAGTCGTATACCTTTGACTCTAGGGGCGTTGGATATGGACGCGGCGAAGGCGTTGCCACAGTAGTTCTCAAGCGTTTGGACCTTGCAATTAAAGACGGGTATGTGGTGGGTCCTCTGCGGTCGCTTGACGTGCTGACCAAGATAACAGTGACCGAATACACGCCATCATTGCTAATTCGGGCATGAATCAAGACGGCAAAACACCTGGCCTGAATACCCCCAGCAGCGAGGCACAGGCAGCGTTGTCTCTCCGTGTGTACCAAGAGGCCGGGCTGAATCCTGCTGATACGTCTTTCGTCGAAGCTCACGGCACTGTAAGTCTCCTGTCACGCTAAACGGGAAATCAGGCTAAGAACGCGTAGGGAACCCAAGCAGGTGACCGGGAGGAGATAGCGTCAATATCTAAGGTCTTTTGTGAAAAGTCTGGTAGGACAGACGATCTTTACGTCGGCTCAGTGAAGACGAACATCGGCCACCTTGAGGCAACCTCCGGTATCGCCGGCTTGTTGAAGTCCGTACTCGTGCTGAAGCATAACCAGATTCCAGCCAACCTCAATTTCATCAAGCCCAAGCCATCTCTGAAGCTTTATGAGAAGAGAATAAAGGTACAGATCCCTAAGTTTTCAAGCCAAAGGGAGACTACTCTAACATGTTTGCAGATCCCAACTGAAGTTACAGAGCTACCAAGACCACAGCACAATGGCCCTGCTAGAGTATCAGTCAACTCATTTGGGTACGGAGGAACTAACTGCCACGTTATCCTTGAGGCTCCAGGCGCATACCACAAGCTTAATGGCGCCCAGACTAATGGGTCATCTACTCATCATAATAGCCCCGAGTTATTCAACGGAGTTACGAAGGCATCCTTTACCTCTGAATCAGCTCTGAATGGATCTTCAATCCCTGGCGATGTCACTGACTCTACTCCCAAGTTGTTTGTTCTGAGTGCATCAACGGAGAAGGCTTTTGTCTCAACCGTAGAAAACACAAAACAGTGGGCAAGTGCTCACCTTTTGGATTCTCAGACTCTGCGAAGTCTGTCGTACACACTAGGTACTCGCAAGTCTGCTTTTTTATTCCGCCGATCTATCGTTGCATCGACATCAGTGGAGCTGATGGAAGAACTGGATCAGGTGGTTGATCCCAAGAAAGCTACCACTCTTGCACCTCTCACTTTTGTCTTTTCCGGACAAGGTGCGCAATGGCATGCAATGGGCCGTGAGCTCATTAAGTCATCACGATCCTTCCGAGAGTCAATCGTGGATATGGATGGTACCATACGACGGGAAGGAGGCTCTTGGAGTCTCATTGATGAGCTGCTCAAATCGGAAAGCCAGTCACGCATCAGCGAGGCTGATATATCCCAGCCTGCAACGACAGCCATACAGATTGCGCTTGTGGATTTACTAAGGAGCTTTTCTATTAGACCCAGCCGTGTTATTGGCCACAGCTCCGGTGAAGTTGCTGCTGCCTATGCGGCTGGTGCTTTGAGCCGAGAAAATGCTATCGTTGTGTGAGTCGAACTTATGGCCTACGAGATGATGTAGCTAACTTCGAGTAGTTCGTATCACCGTGGCGTCGCCTCCTCGATGGCCAAAGCAGCGGCTAAAGTGCCTGGCTTAATGATGGCAGTTACTCTCGCAGGGGCTGACGCGCAGCGATATATCGATAGAGTCACAAGTGGAACTATCAGTGTAGCCTGTGTAAATAGCCCGGAGAGCAGTACAATTTCAGGAGATCTGACTGCCATTGAAGAGTTGAAGTCTCTACTTGACGCCGAGGGAATCTTTGCTCGCAAGTTGAAGGTTGACACTGCTTATCACTCGCATCACATGCGACGAATAGCACAGCATTACCTCAAGGCGATGAAAAATATTGAGTCTTCTGATGTACGGAGTGGAATCACGTTCTATTCAAGCGTAACCGGTGCAGCCAAGTCAACAGCATTCGGCGCCGACTACTGGACCGACAACTTGATATCCCAGGTCAAGTTCAGCCAGGCACTGGCATTGTTGAGGGATGATCAACTAAAAAACGAGCCGGGGATTGACACAAGCGTTTTCATCGAAATCGGACCTCACCCAGCTTTGGCAGGCCCTTCTCGTCAAACACTGATTCCACCAGGAGGCAGAAAGTTCAAATTTGAATACTTCTCTGCCCTCGTGCGCCACAAGAACGCTGAACAGACCGTCTTATCTCTCGCCGGTAAGATCTTTGAGCTAGGGCTCATGATCGATCTGGACGCCGTACTCAAGATGACCGAAAAACGAGAGCCTGACATCATTCGAGATTTGAAATCGTACCCCTGGGATCTTGCACCATTCTGGCACGAATCCAGACTCAGCAAGGCTCACCGTTTTCGCAAGTTCCCACCGCATGATTTACTGGGCCTACTTGATCCAGGTAGTACTATTCAAGAACCACGTTGGAGATACCTCATCAACCTGGATGCCTTGCCGTGGCTGCGTGATCATGTGGTTGAAGGATTTACCTTATATCCAGGCGCAGGATACCTCACCATGGCTATTGAGGCGTTGAAGCAGCTTGTGCAGCTGAGAGATGCTCAGCGATTGATTTCAAGATTCATCCTTCGCGATGTGATCATTTCAAAGTCTATTGTCCTCAAAGAGTCGGACAATGATGAGAAGTCTGGCGAGGTTGAATTACAGCTGAGTATGTCCACCTCACAGCAATACGAAGGCAGTCGCTGGGAAACGTTCCGAATCTGGTCGTATGACAGTGTCAACGAATCATGGACCGAAAATTGCTCAGGCGAGATTACAGTCGAGTATAGAAACACCGAGGATGATGAGGTGGATGGAACAAGAGAATCAGATCTGCGCAGAGAAGAGTCGTTGCAGTTCCTTCATGATGCTCGACAGACCTGTAGTATGGAGATGACAAAGACCGAGTTCTATGAATTTGCCAAGTTGACTGGAAACCAATGGGACGGTGCCTTTAGTCCGATTGATTCTCTCAAGTATGGCAACAAACAAGGTCTTCTCGGTATCATCATTCCAGACGTGGCTGCTTTGATGCCATATCGCTCCTTCAGACCTCACGTTATTCACCCAACTACCCTAGACGCTGTCCACCAGCTTAGCGGGGTGCTTTTCAAAAAATTCGTGTCCAACGCGCCTTGTGTTCCTACCAAGATTAATCTCTTGGAAATTGATGCGAAAATCTCGACACGACCGGGCAACAACCTGACTGCCGCCATGCAGATCGAGTCTGATGGACCAAAGACATCCACTGCGCAGTCTTGGGTGTTTCAAGAAGAGAAGGATGGCCAGCTCCGACCAGTCATCAAGCTTTTGGTAGACCTCAGAGCCATTGGTGAGGCACGGCAAGATGAGAACCGGCCTTTCGTCCAGGACAAAGTGAATCGACTAGAATGGAACGTGGACGTGGATCTTATGACCGAAACCTCGTTCTCTCATTATCTGTCTATCACACTGGGCTTGGATGAGAACATGACATATAACTACGAAGGGAGGAAAGTATCTGCCGTCGAAGCTGAAGAGAGCTTCCGTCTGGCTGACCAGGCAGCATCCATTTGGATTCGAGATGCACTGGCCTACGTCGAAGCCAACAACGTTGACATCACGAGCCCTCACTTAGTCAAGTATCTTGGATGGATGAAGATGTGGATCAACTCTGATTACTATAGCCAGATCATGTCAGGGCTATGTGTCGAGGATGAAGTCAACATACTGCAGCGCATTGACGCCCTGACCAATGCACCCGAGCTTCAACTACTTGCACGGGTCGGCAGAGCTCTTCCTGGGATTCTAAGCGGCGCATATGATCCCTTGAGCGTTATGCTGCAGGAAAACCTCCTAATAAGAGCTTACGAGGGCGGGACCTTCAGTGGCGACTATGAAGCCGCAGTTGCATATCTTCAGCTTCTCACATTCAAGAACCCGCGACTTCGTTTTCTGGAGATTGGCGCGGGGACTGGAGGGTGTACAAAGCAGCTTCTCGGTGGAATCTCCAACCAAAACAGTGGTGGTGACCTTCCTATCGGGCAGTACACATACACGGACATATCAAGCGGCTTCTTTGAAGAAGCTCGCAGAACCTTCGCCGACTGGGAGTCTTATATGGAATTTAAGACGCTGGATGTAGAAGGTGATCCTCTCACGCAGGGCTTTCAGCCTGAATCTTATGATGTTATCGTGGCATCGAATGTTCTGCATGCGACGAAGCGGATGGATGTCACGATGGAGCAGGTGCGAAAGCTACTCTGCCCCGGTGGAAGCCTCATACTCGTCGAGAACTCACCTAGGGGCGCAGTGATCGGTCTGATATTCGGCACCTTGTCTGGGTGGTGGGCTCATGAAGATGAGTTCCGAGAGGACACTGCGTTGATGTATAGGGAGCAATGGAATACGATACTATCAAGGAACGGCTTTGGTGGGATCCATGTTGCGCGCAATAGCATGATGGTTTCCAGAGCTGTGGCCCCGTTAACTAACGGGCATAGTATGGGGAACAAGACCATCGTACTCGTCGAAGATGCGGCCGATGACAGGAATCTCGAGATTTCCCAGCACATCAAATCCACTTCTACAGATGCTCGGATAAGCAAGGGCACTTGGGACTCAGTAGACATCGGCGAGGACGTGCTCTACTTGGTAGTTGATCGCGCTGAGATGCCTCTACTCCTAGATCCTCAACCTCAATTATTCACAACGCTCAATGCTCTCCTTGCCTCAAATGCCAAGATACTCTGGGTGGTCATTCAAAATACTCCCGATCCAGTGTCCACGGCATACAAGGGCCTTGTGAGTGCTACCGTGCGAGTCTTACGTCGTGAGAGTGGTAACACTGGGTTAATCACCTTCGACATCCGCGATTCTGCTCTCAGTCCGCAAGTGACCGGACGGGCAATAGCTGGGATCTTGCAGACATGCTTCTGGCCAGGTACCCATGACAGGAAGTCCCCGGAGCCTGAATTCGCTTACGAAAATGGCCGTGTATTCATTCCTCGGGTATTGTCAGACACCAAGCTCTTGAAATGGGTGCGTAGCACCTGGAATGACTCCACTGTGACACAGACAGAGACTGCTCTTCATCAAGGTGACCGGCCTCTCAAGCTTGAAGTCGCTACTCCTGGCATACTTAGCTCTCTACGATTTGTTGATTCTCAGTTGTCGCTCGAGTTAGGAGCTGACCAGATTGAGGTCAAACCCGATGCCTACGGGGTCAACTACAGAGACCTATGCGTGGCTCTCGGACAAATACAGTCTGACACGAAAATGGTCGGCGAGTTTGCTGGCGTCATAGCAGCAGTTGGCCGTGACATGAAAGACACGTATCAGGTGGGAGACAGGGTCATGGGCTTTGGTGCTCAGCCATACAGCAACCTGTCACGCGTCAACGGACACCATGCCCATAAGACACCCAACTCTATGAGCGACACTACAGCATCATCAATACCATATGCATATGTGACGGCGTACCAATGCATAAGAAACCTAGCCAACCTCGAGCAAGGGCAATCTGTTCTCATTCATTCTGCATCCGGAGCGGTTGGGCAAGCAGCAATTCAGCTTGCACAGTCCATTGGAGCTGAGATCTTCTGTACGGTTGGAAACCGCGAGAAACAGCAATTTCTCGTAGATACTTACGGCATTCAGGAGAGCCACATCTATTCTAGCCGGCAAGGTTCATTGAAAAATAGCATCATGCGTCTTACAGGCGGGGAGGGCGTGGATCTTGTGCTGGGCACATCAACAGGAGAGATGCTCAGAGAAAGTCTTGAATGCGTTAAATGCTTGGGAGTCTTTATTGAACTGGGAAGGACTGAGATGCAAAAGCCCTCTCGACTGAGCATGGCTGCATTCCCAAAGTCAATCACATTCCATGCCTTTGATTTGGTAACTTTGGCAACACGAAAGAGCCGTTATATATACCAGATTCTTGACGAAATCGTCAAACTGATCGAGTCAGAGGAACTTCGTCCAATGGGGCCATCCATGGTGTATCCCATTGAGCAGGTTGAGGATGCCTTCCGACTTATGAGCGCGAGAAAACATATCGGAAAGATTGTCCTCGTGACACAGCCCACTTCAAGAGTCAAATGTTTGCCAGCGCAACCTGTACCTCTGCGACTCAGGAAAGACGGAACTTATATCGTTGCAGGCGGTCTGGGTGATCTGCCTTCACGGATATGTCGGTTTTTCGCTGCCCGTGGAGCCGGACATATTGTCTCACTATCTCGGCGCACAATCGACGATGAGACGAGACGAAAGCATATGGCAGCAGTGGAAGCGCATGGTGGTCAGCTCCACCTACTGATATGTGACATCACCAATGACGATCAGATGAAGAATGCCGTCTCGTTTTGTAGAGCACTGCCTCCTGTCCGAGGCGTTGTACAGGGCGCTTTGGCTCTGAGGGTAGGCTGATGTTATTTACATGGTCCGAAGCCAGATTCTGACCCTTTATAGGATCGAACATTCTCTCAAATGACTATCGATGAGTGGAAACAGCCACTCCAGCCCAAAGTTGTTGGAACCATCAATCTTGACAAGTATTTCGCCTCCCCGGACCTGGCCTTTTTCGTGGCACTGTCATCTATTGTTTCAGTGATTGGTAAGTCTGGCCAGTCGAACTATGCAGCCGGAAATGGCTTCCAAGATGCCTTTGCACGAGCTCATGCCAATCATCCGCATACTCAGTATGTCTCCCTCAACATCGGCGCCGTCTCTATTGATGCCCACGGCGCTTTGGAGGCATCCCAAAACGAGACCAGTATTAGCACCATCAGGGCAAGTCTCCGGCACAACAGTGTAATGGATATCTCCTTTGAAGAGTTCTTTGCGAACTTGGAGTATCTCATGACAGATGCCGCTCGAATGGATGGCCTACACCAATCGATCCAGGGCGTAACGCGGCTGTCGATGATGGAAGCCAATGACGAGTATCTGCTTAATAATCCCGTTTTCAGCCACTTACAACATCAGCTGGATCAAAAGACGACAGGCGCCGCTAAAACAGATAAGGTTGATTTTGCAGAGGCATTGGCTGGTGTCAAGACCATGGCTGAGGCGGAGCAGCTGATTCAAGAAGCTGCACTCGCCAAGTTTGCTGTCTTCCTAGACCGACCTGTGGACGATATCCGAGTGGACCAGTCGCTGGCCACGATTGGGTTGGATTCTCTTGTCAGCATTGAGTTGAAGAACTGGATGGCGCGCACATTCCAGATTAACCTACAGACATCGGAGTTGAGCGGTGCTGGAAGCATCACAGCCCTCACGGCAACGGTCGCTTCGCGGTCGAAACTTGTTCCTAATGAGATACGGAAATCAGTCCCCAAAGAGAGTGTTACTGTCACAGAACAAACATCTTCATCGGCGGGTGAACAGGTTCGGACTAATCACGGACTCTATTGTTGCCGGACTTGCAAAGAGTTACCTAGGTACCCGCTCGTCGACCTAGATGAAGCCATTGCGGACCTTCTCAGCAGTTTTGGTCACTTGGCTCACACCCGAGAGGAATACGAGGAGCTCAGTCGAAAAGCCCACGCTCTGGCGGCACCAGATAGTCTTGGCCGCAGACTCTACAATAAACTGCGTGCCCAGGCCGATGATCCAAACGTAGAGAGTTGGATCGCCGACCTGCTCCTCAAGGCCCTTCATCTCAAGCGTCGTTATCCACTCGCACCCTTTGGAAACTTCTTGGGTACGCACTTTGACAGCCCGACAGTCCACACCCAGGCGGAGCGGGCAGCTCTGCTGACTACAGCTTTATATGATTTCAAGACCGACCGCGACTTAGGCAGGCTTGAGCCCGATTTCCTTAGTACGAGGGCTAACTGTGGGCACTCATTGTCCTGGCTGTTCAATGCTGTAAGAGAGCCAAATGTCGACTGTGACAAAATGATGAAGTACCCGGGCAATGAGTATGTTGCCGTGCTGCGAAAGGGACATCTATTCAAGATCCCGCTCAAGCATGCAGATATGAGAGCTTCATATGACATGCTCAAGGCAACGTACCAGGAGATCCTCGATCTGGACCTGGAAGACAGTTGGGCTGGCATGTTGACTACTGACAATCGTGATACCTGGGGCTTGGTAAGTGGTGTCATGGACTTCTACTTGAGTTTTGGCTAAGATTCCTCTAGAACCGACAGAGACTGCTCTGTTTGGACAACAAAAATGCTGTTTATTTCGAAACTATCGAAGCTTCCGTATTCGTCATGTGCCTCGACGACAACAGCCCAGTGACGCGGGCAGACCGAGTCCGCTTTGGCTACATTGGGGACTCGTTCAATCGCTGGCACGACAAATGCACCCAGATTATTGTTACCGCCAACGGGCGCTCGGCATCCATTTTCGAGCATTCCATGATTGATCTCATGACGGTTTCTCAGCTTTCCCAGAGACTCCAAAATGCCATCGCTACCTTCAATCCTAGAAAGTCGACTCCAAGTCACGGTGGCATTGCTGTTGATCCAGCTAGTCTCAAAGAGATCCCTTTGGTAACAACAGATGACATTAATAACCGGATCGAATCCCTCCGCCACGGCTACATTTCTGTCACATCTGCAAAGCAATACGTCCCTCATCTCATCAAATCTTTTGGCAAAACCACCTTGCTCAGTCACTCCGCGCCCATCAAAGCGACCGTCGACCTAACAATCCAGCTGGCCAGTCGACTATACTTTGGCCACCTGCCGGCCAGTTGGGAGACCGTATCAACAGCGCATTTCCATCTTGGCCGTCCAGAGATTGTGCAGGTGGTTCGGAAGTCTGTGATGGACTTTTGCGACGCTGCCATTGACGATACTGTGCCTCGTAGCGATGCTCGTACCAAACTGGTACAGGCTGCACGAGAGTGCAATGCGCAAATTGCCAAGGGAACCGAGGGTCTCAGCTACTTCAGGCTCATGGATGTGATCGAGGTCATGTCTCAGGATCAGAAGGAAGAAGAAGTGCCAGAGCTGTTCTCTGACCCCGTCTGGAAGAGGGGCTACCCAAAGCTTATCATGCAAACAATGGTGGAAAAAAAGCTTGCAGAAGATCCGGGTTTCACCATGCCGGATCCAGAGTCGGTATGGATGAATTACACCGTATTTGATGATTCGTGAGTCTCTACAGCCCCGAGGTGACCACTACATGCATACATACTGATAGGTAACAGGGTTGAAGTGTGCTTCGTTAGTCCGGAGAAAAGCGCAGAACGTTTTAGAGCGGCTCTGGATAGAGCAGCAGAGATTGTAAAGAACATTATTTCAGAACGGAGTATACAGGACCTGCAAACTTGACACCTCTAACGGTCATTGGCTTTAGTTCAATTAATTATACTAAGCCAGCTTTAATTGGCATACAACTGCCTGGTTTCTATCAACTGGGCTTCCAGGACTACAAACTACAGTGAAGTTATGCCAATCACGAGACACATCAACATCTCTAGAAAATACCATTAGGCTAAAACGGAAGGTGACTCCACATCTTAGAAGGCAGGTATTTCAGGTTTAACCTTTTTACAATATCCAGTCCCTTGACGGCATCATACCTTTGCAGCATTCGCACAAGAACATAGCCGGCCTCAGTCAATGCAAGCTGCTGGACGATATAGATCCTCGGGCCTCCATTAAACTGTACGAAATGCCATGCGGCGCTAGCAGCTCCCCCCTTCTTCTCCCAACGTTCAGGAACGAAGTCGTCCGGTCCTCGTCCCAGAGGTCCTTCCGTCTTTGGAGCACATGCGTGCTGAAGTTGACCTCTGTCCCTTAAGGTACAAAGATGGGACTCTTTCCGTCTGTCCCACTTCCTGTTGGGAGCGTAGAGTTCCGAAGCGCACGACGGGAGCTGAAAGGTGCAACGGAGTGTAGTCGCAGGGTCTCAGACAGAGCGTGCTGAAGACATGTACATTCTTTCAAAGAAGAAAACGTGATTGTAATGAAGTGCCATTAGTGCTGGGGCCAAAGGAAGAGAGGATCTCGGAGCGAAGTTTTGCAAACGCATGAGGGTTGTGGACAAGGCAGTATCATGTCCAACTCATCAACTAAGCCGTGGTATCTATCTCGTCCTGTGGCGAGAAGCCCAAGAACCTGTTCCTTGATCTCTCCACCGCCACCGCTACACTGGTCGCGGAGGATATCAAGAAAGCCATAGAGACAGAAATAGCATTGTCAACAAACCCGCACAGAGTCTTCAAGCATGAACGCAGCTCACGTGTGTCATAGAGCCAGTAGAAACTGCGTAAGCGGACGATCAGATAGGTAGGCCTCGCAAGGCTACATGGGATTCTGGGGAACATCCGGGGTATCGACCCCGTGAGCCCCAATCGGTGAGCATGTCACTATGTCTTTCCAGCACTGTTGATCTCAAACGACGAGCTAACGTAACAGTACCGGTACAGGTTGGGAACGTGACTATATAGGGAATGGGAAGATGAGAAAGCCTTGCCCTATATATCTAATCAGTGAATCACTAAAATGGAAATCACAGAAAAGCTTCACCGCATCTTCCTCTTTCATACTCTGAACTATCTTATCTGTAATTTCACTTCTGGTCTTTGGCCTGGGCGCCCTGGCTAATCCATTGTCCAAGAGGACTGCTTCCGTCAAGTTCGCCAACGGCGCCATGAACTGCGGCACCAATGGAAATGTAGAAGACAGAACTGTCTGGCCTGAGAGTATGAAGGTCATGACATTATAGGCACCCCAAACGACTCAGGAGGACGGCATTGTAGATTCTATAGTTGGCAGCCTCTCTACGATCTAAAAGCCACAGACGTCAGTAACAACTCCACATATCAAGCTCAACACACTTGCACATTGTCATAGGATCTTGACTCTAGTCCATTTTTAAGTGACACATTTTCAACCACATTCTAGTTCGTAAAAGCTGTGGACTGTATTTTCATGCCTCGAGCTATTCCCTACTAGGCCAGTTAATAGTATAAAGATCTTGCAGGCCTCCATAACCCAGAGAGTCTAAGCATACTTGCAGGATAAAATAAAGAGTCTAACAGCACTAAACGCAACGCTACCGGAAACATAAACCTGCTTATATGTAGTCTATTGCATGGGGACTGGTGTGTCTGTAATATTCACTTTTCCTTATAATTTAAATGCTGACTGCAGGTTGTCTAAGTTAGCTAAGTCAGACGGACTAATAATCCATCCGACTTAGCTGCTAACACGCCTCAGGCATGCAGACTAAGTAATGCAGTGATAGGCTGGTTATAGCTTAGTCATTACGATATCGTGACTATTAATTTGCGGGATTTTAATAGATAGTAATGGAGCGTAAACAATCACCTTTATTAAGTTATGTGCCTTGGGATATACTATTCACTACAGAAGAGCACTAAAAACCAGAGTGAAATTGCCCTTAATACTTCTTTTTCTATACAGAAGTGAACTATTTAATTTTCCTATCTTCATATTCGTTCGCAATAATGAGTTTGGAGTCTAATTCTCAAAGAATGCCCACATCACGCTGTGTTTTTATCACTGGTGTAACCGGATTCGTCGGCGGCACTATCCTATCCTGCCTTTTCAAGGTACATCCTGATGTTCGCGTCAAAGCTTTGATCCGTGAGGAGAAGCATGCTAAAGAACTCCAATCGGTCTATCCAAATCTCACCCCCATCATCGGCGAACTTTCCTCGCTTTCTCTCCTCACATCCACGGCAGCTGAGGCCGACTTCGTCATCCATGCTGGAGGTGACAATGTCCCTGCTGTTTGCGCGATGATAGATGGATTATCATCCCGTGTCACCAACGGATCGCCCATGCCACAGCTCATCAGCCTAACCGGCCCGCGAAGTCTTATTGACTTCTCGAGTCCTATCACTGGAAATCTGAAGGAAAGCAGCCCTCCTTGGAGCGATATCCTGGACGGGCATGCAATACTGAACGTGCCGAAGGATCGCATCCACGCTGGTGCTGACCAAGCCATCGTCGCTCACAGTGCTGATAAAGGAGTAGGCACAATGCTGATCTCGCCTGGTCAATTGTGGGGACGGGGCAAGGGCCATCTAAAGAAGGAGAGCAATGCGGCGTTCTATTATGCCACTGTTAAGAGCCGTGGACGGGCCTTTGTAATCGGTGAGGGTACTGCAACATGGTCGTGGGTCTCCATTAGTGATTTGGGAGATGCAGTCGTGTTCCTGATGGATGAGGCACTGAGCAAGAGACGAGGACAAGTAGGAATAAATCAAGACGGCTACTACTTTGTTAGTACCGGAGACCTGAGTATGGTGGAAAGGGCCAAAGCTGTCAGTGAGCGCTTAGGTCTTGGAGAAGTAGAAAGCGTGTCAGTTGATGCCGCAAGAGAGATCCATCCATTTGGTCCCATTATGTGGGGTTGTGGTGAAAGAACAAGAGCTGACAAGCTGTTCGAACTTGGTTGGAAACCCAAACAGACTGAATGGAAGGCTTTAATGGAAGAGGAAGGTGGAGAGAGGGCATAATAGTAGAAATAAAAAAGAGATTTTAATAGCTATTAAAGCAGAAAATAGAGAGTATATATTATAGTAACGCGGCGTTAACCGAGCGGCTCGTTTCTAGATGGATGGGTGGACCTGAGTAACACTGCAATTTTAGCCATGTTAGAGGCCGCTTGTTATGAATTTTGGTTATAACAGTGTAGGTTACAAACAGGTAAGGGAAACAATTTTCTCGCTTGCTATTTAAATACTGGGGACGCCTATAATAAAGATATGTAAAAAAATTCCTTACATCGCAATCCAACCTTTACCTGGCTTGTGGTCCTTATAAGCTGTTTCTTATTGTAGTCAACCGAAAATCCGCCAACCAACAAATACCGCTAATGCTGGTGGGCGCATTTAAATGTATATTTGCCTTGTCTTTAGCGAATTGTTCTAATTTAAATTCTTGGTTAGTGGAGATAAAAATCTGAGACCTATGATCTGTCATCTCCAGTCTCATCCTGAACTGAGACATAACCCAATTCGTGCCTCTCTTCTCCCAGCTGGTTTACCGTCCCCCTCAGGACAGGAATATCGTCGCCGCCCCTCTCCCACGATCCCTGCCCAGCATTCTGAATTGCGCGACGCTGTAATTGAGATACCGAGTCAAGCCTCCACTGCTCCAATCGGAGGTTCGAGGTCGGCTTCTTGTTCTTGGCCTTAGATGACGTCGCCCTACGCACCAGTGAGAACAGCTTCCACGTAGAGTCAACGATGACCTCTACCGCGAGGCTGAGGATGATGATACCGCCACCGATGCCCGCGATGATGGCAAGCCCGGCGATGGAAAAGGTCTGCCACTTGGCGATGTTTCGCAGCTTCTGCTGGCTGCACATACTCTCGAGGTCTGAAGTGATGTTGGTCTTTTGTGAAGTCAATAGATCTAGGTTTAGCCGCATGTAAGGATCTAGCTGAGAGTCATCTTTGAAAGCAAATGAGACGACCCTGAGCTGATACATAGCCAATGTCGTTTCGAACCAGCCTCTAGCCTCTGCCAACCACTGATCACTGGGCAGGCCAACAGAAACACTAGAAAACACATTCCGCTGGGCGCGCAGCGCAGCAACACCGAGACCATTGACAGCATTGTACATCTCTGTCAAAGAGCTAGGCAACATGAAGCGCGCTGCAGCGGCCATCTGGGCGTTATTGAAGTTCAGCTTCTGGAACTGGCCCGTCACTTGCTTCATGGACCCCATCGTGGTCTGGATGCTACCGGATGGGTTCTGGAGCTGGTAGCGGTCTATGCAGGCCACGAGGCCGGCTGGCATGTCGGGCGTGAAGAAAGAGGTGTCGTTGAGGGGCTTGGTCGCAGAGAACAAGGGATCTGTTACTTTGGACTCGTATTTTATGATGCCGAACTGGATGACGAAGAGGCTCACGTCGCCGTCTGACGAGTTGAAGTCCGCTATAGGCGTCCAAGGGTGAAAGGCGTAGTATGGCCTGCAGATGGTCAGTCCAACAGGTCTTCACCAGCATCACCCATTGCCTATGCTAGAGTATACATACTGAATATTGTATCCGACATAGTCTGGGGCTTGTCTCTCTATGGCATAGGCCGTATAGTTCTCAGACAGGCCCTCGACTGGACCCAAGTCGTACTCGTATCGAAACAGGTCATTTCCAATTGACGCCAGAGTCGTCAAGTCTCGAACGTCCACAACCGCACACGTCGCCTGCTTGCGCATCTGTACGCGATCCGACACTGGCGCATTCATCCCAAAATCCTCATGTGAGTCCATCCATCCTGTCTCCATCGTGATCGGCGACACCTTGCACCGACCTCCAAACGGACAGTCGGATATCTGATAGACTGCGTAGTTAAGGCTCTGTCGGGGTAAGACGGAGCAAGACAGGGCATCCGTGGAATTGTAGCAGCTGTTCACGTAGTTGAGAGCTTCCGAGGCAATTCGCAGGCTATTTTTTTGGAAAGCTATGTTTCCTTGGGATGTGCTCCGATTCCACTGCTCGAAACCGCAGTTTTGACTCTTGGCTAGAACCTCATTCCCCTTGTACACCGGGTGTGTCGTCAGGAATGGCGATGCGGGCCCAGCAGCGGTGTAGATTAGCCAGACAAACGTTGGTAGGCCGCCAAACAAGCACAGCCGACGCTTTCGTCGGGTCGTATACGGGCTCGCTCGTCGTTTCCACCATTTCTTCCAGCTCTCCAGCCCCGCATAGACAATATTTCCCTTTATAAGAGACCACACGAGCCCGAGCGGGGAGGAGATGTTCTTGTACAGCGCCTGCTGGGAGATATGAATGCCATCATGCGGCTCGCCTGGGTTCGCACGGCAATAATACACGATGAAAGCGATTAGACTCCAGAGTTGACCGCCTGCGATGGCGATGAATGTGGAGGTACTGGCAACTAGGATGGAGCCGACAAAGGCGGGCAGAGTCAACTGCTCGGAGTAGTCGAGTGAGTAGTTATGCCACAGACCCCAGTGGATTTTGTAGTCGCTCATGGCTGGATTGTTGTCGCAATGATAGTGATCTTCGTTCTGAGTTTCAAGAAATGGTAGGCATAAAGTTAATACTCCTCAGCAAGATATCTCGACTGACAAGCCGAGGACCGTCCCCGGCATCAGTGGGGGCCATTACGCACATGCGCAAGCAAAGAGGAAGAAAATCATGTATTCAAGACTCGGTGTTCGCGGTCTCTCGGGTAATCAGTGCCGATATATTAATAGTTGTATGCAATGTGAGACCCTGCAGCCTTAGTTCCACGCCACACCGTTGCTAGCAGGGCTCAAAGTCCAATCGACGGGATGATTATTTATCACACTCTGCCCCATAAGGCTCATTTGTTTTAGGTGAATCCTAGTTAAGTCAAGTTAGAATTGAGGAGGGCAAGCGGGACAGGGGGTTTGAAAGTTAAATGCCACACAACGACGTCAAGCTGCCAAGGCTTACGCGTCCTCGGAATTTATTACGTAGATATCATCTACAAGTATTCTCACCATGGAGTGTAGCATCCTCCCCATATTCTTCCCTCTTAAATCCGATATGTTTTATTAAAAATATTAACTGATAATGATTCCTCTCGTCTTTATCTGGGCAGTTCTGGCCTCTGCCCAGCTCCCTATACCTAACCTGGGACCTAGACTCAGCGACAATATCAACTTTAAGAAGACTATCTTTATAGAGTGTAACAACTTTATACTAACTTGCGCTTTAACTATCTCTTCCTGCGCATTTATGATTTATAAATAACGCACAGGCCTGGGGCAGAAGGCTCTTAATGCCTAACTCCAAATTCCAAATTGCATTAAGTTGGCGCGAATTAAAATCCTATATAAATCGAAACTGCACTATTAATAATAGGAGGTAGATGCAATTTAGAAATAGGAGGTTAGTATAAATTAAAACTACAGTAAGTAATTTAATAAAACCGGTATTATTAAAAAGCAGATATTTAGGTAAGTTATCTATTTGATTTTTAAGGTATAGTCGGTTTATTTATAGTTATAATATAAAGTTAAAGTTTAAGAGTTAATTAAAAGATATTATAGAAAGTAAAGAAATTAAGCAGTTTAATTGGCTAAATAAGATATAGAGAGCAGGCTATTAGTAATAGAGTTTAATATTTAAGATTAAGGGGCTAGTAAAAGAAAGTAATAGCAGGAGTTTAAGAGATAAAAGTATTAAGTATTATAACTAAAAAGATACTAGCTATTATCCGATTTTCTAATATATATATAATATAGACCTATTTATTTATTATTTACTGGCATTTTTATTTCCTATTTATATAAAATGTAAATATATATATATTATAAATAAAGTATTAGTATATTTAAAAAATAACTATATATTAATAATAAAATTTAAAGTAAGGTAAGTATAGAAAGCAGTTAATATAATCTTTAGTATTATTAAGAATTAGGCAGAGTTAGAGTAGTAAGAACTACTATTATCTACTATAAAATAGATCTTATATATATTACTGCCTAAAGATAACAGTAAGGGTTATAATAAGTGCAATTATATAGAATTAACTGATAGATATATTTTAAATTATTATAAGGTAGAGTATAGGTTTATTAGTAGCTATAAGAGAGGATAATATGCAGGATAAATAATAATAACTGAAAAGCTATAAAGAGAAGGTATGTAATATTAGTAATTATTTTGGTTTTAAGTAAAAAGTAGTTTTATTAAGGTTAAATACAGTATTAAGGTTTATAAAGATAAGGACTAGCTATAAAAAGGTATTAACTAAATAGCTAAGTTTTTAAAGTAAATTTATTAAGAGAATAAAGATATATTTAAAAGTAAGGATAAAGTATAAATATAGAATATTTATAATAAGTAGAAGGCAAGCCTATAGTTAAATTAGATAGGATAGCCAGTATATTTAAATAGATTTAAACTAGATATATTATAATAGTTAATATAAGCAATTAAAGATAATAAGCCTGTATTACAGTAAAAGTAGGCAATATTTAATTTTATATTAAATAAAGTATATAAAGCTGCCATTTAATATAGCCTAAGGTTAGCTAAATTATTTAAGATTAAGTAAAAGGAGGCCTATATAATAATAATAATACTATTTAACGGTAGGATAGAGGATAATATATAGCCTAAATATAAAAAGAGATAGAGAATATTAATATATATTTAGCAATAAATAGAATTAAAGGATAAAGATAAGCGGCCACTATATTCTATAATAATATAATAGGTTACGTTATAGAAGCAGTTTAGTAACTATATAGGGCAGGTTATTATAGGAATTAATATAATAGGCAGGTTTATGCCAGAAAGGTTAGAGAGGTTATATTTAGATATAGTTATTTTATTTTTAGATTATCTATTTAAAAATAGTAATTATTATAAAAGTATTATTATTAGCAGATTAGCTATAATAGGTATATTAGATTACGGCAGGTAGTTAATACTAATAAAGTATATATTAATATATTTAGCTATTATTAAGGTAGTTAAGTATTTAGTGTTATATTAATTAATATTAAAATGCTAAGATAAAGTATTGCAATTATGGCAGATTATAAGCCAGAAGAGGGTATAGAAAGAAGTAATAGGGTTATTTTAAATTATTTAGCATAAAGTATGGCAGTTTATAATATAGATACTAGAAGGGGATAAGGCTAATTTAATATTAATAAATTAGATTATTAATATAAGGATATATAGAATAAAGATTAAATTTATAATGCTAGGTATTAAAATAATTAATTAGTAGGGGGATAATATTATATATAGGAAGATTTAATTAAGTATAGAGAAGATATTAAATATATTATATAACATATTAGTAGAGGCAAGAAGGATATTAGCTAAATTAATAATAGTTAATAATATAGAGAGAATATAGGAGATATTACTGAGAATACTATAGTTAAGGATAGAAGATAATTATAGATAGAAGGAGGTTAGATATTTATTTTTAAGTAATAATAGAAATAAATAGTAGGTTTATAAGGGGAAAGATTAGGTTATAAATTAGTTATTAAGCTTAAAAGAGAAGTATAAGATATAGTTAATAAAAGGATTATATAATAGTTAACTATATAAGATAAGCGCTATATAAAGATATAAGAGAGCAGTTAAGAAGTTCTAGGGGTTAAAATAGGTTAGATTGTTATATTTAGTAGGGATGCTAATATAGATATTAGAATTATTAAGGTTATAGATATTTAATATAGGTAATAGCAAGATATAAAATATATTAATATATTAAGGGATAATATATTTATTAGTAATATATTATAAAGGGTTCTAAAAATTAGGTAAGATAAAGGTAATATATTAATATTTACCATAAGAATTTAGAGAGTTATTAATATAGTATATATAGTTAGTTTTGCCGTTTTAGCAGAAGGTATAGGGTAGGGTAAAGGAGAGATAAAGGGGAAATACATTTTTATAGGCCAATAAGGTTATAAGTTAGGAAGGTAAGAAAGAAAAGAAAGGCAATATAACAATAAAAGGGGATATAAAGATAAAAAAGGTAGTGGCCAATAATAGCAGTAAGGATAAGGATAATAAAGAGGAGAAAGCATTTATAGAATAGTTTTAGGAATAGAAGTAGATAAGTAATTAGGTATAAAGGGTTTTATAATAGTATAGTATATAATTTATAGAAAAGCAATTAAATATCAGTATATAGAGATATATTATAATTAGAATTATAAACCGGTTTTTAAATAAGTTATTTAGATTATTAGAAACAGAAGATAAAAAAGAGGATAAGGAAGGAAGAGGGTTAATAAATAGTATATATAATTTATAGGTAGGGTATGGATTATATATTATAGGGTTAATATATATAAGATTATATAGATAGGGCAATATAGAGATAATAAGGAGCTAGAATAAGTTTTAAATAGTTAGTATAAGATAGTATGCGTTTTTTAGGTTTAGGGCTAAAGACTGTATTAAGTGTAGTGGCAAAATAGGATTGAAGTAAGGTTAGATAGAGTTTAATATAAAGCAAGAAGATATATAGAGGTAGCGGTTTAAGCGGTTATATAGGGCCAATATAAAAGGGCAGTTAAAGCAGATAATAGGCAAGTTAGCTGAGTTTTAGGGGTTATAGGAAGCTATAATCTAAAGCATAGTATATAAAGATAGGCTAATTATATAGATAATACCAACTAGAGGTAGCAAGAGTTTAATATTTATATTGCCGGTATTTTATATACTAGATAGTATAATAATTATAATAATACTATTAGTAGTATTAGAAAATAATATAGAGGAGTGATATAGAAAGATAGAGATTAATAGATATATATAGAAGAGCTAGGAGGTATAATAAGGTGTATTATTGGTATTTATAACGCCAGAATTGGCCGTAATAAAAGGGTTTTAATTATTTGTAGAGAGAATATATAGATAGGAAAAGTTAGATTAGGTTGTAGTAGATAAGTGTTATATAGTATTAAAGTAGATAAAAATATTCTGGCTATAGATTAGGTAATTAGGGTTAGTATTATAGGAATTTAGGTTATAGATTATTTATTTAATGGCAATATTAAAGAGGATAGAAGAGCGGTTATTATATATACAGTTAGGGTTTAAAGCTAAATGTATATATTTATTTTAAGAATGTATAATATAGCAGAATATTAAGTACTAAATAGAGATTATTAAGGAAGAGAAGAAAGGAGTAAGTTGCTGTAGTGGTTAGTAATAGAAGTAGAATAGATTAGCAATAAAGGATAATAAAGATAAAGAGAAAGAGGAAGGTAAGGTTATAGAGTAGGTTTATAAAGTAATAAGGATATAGATAGAAGTAAATTATAAGGAGGGAAAAGTAATTATATATAGAGGTATAATTAAAAGGGTAAAGAAGATTGCAGTATTATTAAATTGTATTAAGTATTAGAATAAGACAGGGAGTGTAGAGAATAAAGGAAGATAGATAGAGAAGTGGAGAATAAATATTAGAGGGAAGTTAGGTTAGATTGTTATGATAAATATATTAGGATTAGGAGTTAATATACTAGATGTTAGGTTAGTAGTTTATGCAGAAATGCTGCGCTAATTATGAGATTTTATGCAGGAAAGTGGCTAAGGAGGTTGGGATAGAAAGAGAAGTGAGTCTATTATTATAGTGTAGAGTTTATAGATAAAAGAACAGCATAAGATTTAGATAAAGAGGAGAGAGCAGAGAGATTAAGGTAGGGATAATAGTGTTAGTAAGGAGGGTGCAGTTAGTAAGTAGGTATATAAGTAGGAGGAAGATATTATAGAGTTTATAGAAGGCAAGGAGTGCTAATATGAGGTTTTAGACTGCAAAATAGATAGGTTTATAGGGCAGGTAGGGTATAAAGTAGGTAAAGAAAAGCGTTATAATGTATATAGGGAGTGTGTATTATAGATAGAGATATAAGCATTAAGGAGGGATATATTATAGGTTAGTATATAGAGTAAAGAGGAAGAGGAGTTAGTAAAGGCAGTAGCAGTAGTTAAGGCAGATTATAAGAAAAGTAAAAGGTTAATTTAGTAGGTAGAGGTAAAGTAGGTAGTATAGGTAATAAAGGAGGCAGAGGATATAGCTAATTTTAAGGTAGAGTTAGATAATTAAAGCAGGTATTGTATTATATATAAAGTAAAAAGGAGGGAGGATAAAATTTAGTATATAATAGATATATATTTAATAAAAGGTTTAGATTTATAGGAATTATTTATAGAAGGTATTAAAGAAATTAAAAAGCAGATATTTAAAGGGAAAAGGTTTAAGGATTTTTTAGGGTATTTTAGTTATAATTTGCCATAAAGAATATATTAGGTATAGAAGGTAGTAGATAATAATAGATAACGGTTTAGGAAGATATATAGAAGAGAATATTAATATAGAGGGTTATTAGTTAGGATATATATTAGGTTAAGGATTTAAATAGGTAAGGAGTAGGCAGATGAGATATTAGGAATGATAAAAACGGATAGGGTGGATATTGGCAATAGATTTATGATAGATAGTATATATAAGTGGTTAGGGGGATTGGTTAAGTGGAGAGAGATGCAGATAAATTAGATATATTGGGTTATATATATATTAAGTCGAGAGAGAATAAAGGTATAAAGTTAGGGAAATTAAGGAAAATAAAAAAATAAAAAATAAAAATAAAAAATAAAAATAAAAAATAAAAGTAAAAGGTATTATATAGTAAGTAAAGGATAAAATATAATAATAAAATATAAAAAAAAGAATATAATAAGTAAAAAATAAAGAAGAAAGAATTAAAAAAAAAGATAAATATAAAAGAGAAATTAAATAAAAATAAAAAGTAAGAAAAGAGAGGATAATTTTAATAAAAAAAGTAAGATAAATTAAGATTTAAGAGAAGAAAAATTAAATATTTAATAGTAATATTTAATAATTAAGAAAAATAAAGAGGTAAAGAGGTATAATATAATAAGGATATATATTAAAAAGGAAAGATTATTTAATATTTTTAGTAAGTAATGTTAAAAGTAGATAGGGTTAATATTAGTAATAAGGTTATAATAGATAGTAGATATAAGTAAAGAGAGATATAAATAAATTAAATGTATTGCATTATATATATATAGTTAGAAAAAAAGAAGGTAATAAAAGTATAAAGGGTATATTATAAAAAGTTAAAATAGTGAAGATAAAATAATAAAAATAAATTAAAAGAATATTAATATAAATAATATATAGTAAAAAGAAGAAAAATTAAATAAATAAGAATATTAAGTAGTAAAAGAAATATAAGATAAAGATAATAATAGGTATAAAGTAGTAAGAATAGTAAAGTATAAAATAAAAATAGTAAAATAAAGATATAGGGTAGAGAGTGCAGTTTAATAAAGGTAAGGAAAAGGAAAGAAAAAGAAGGGTTAATATAATTATAAAAGGAAGAGAAGATTTATAAGTAAAGAAATATAAAGGTAAAGGTAATTATAAGGTTAAGAATAAAAAGAAGTAAATAATAAAAAAGAAAGAAAAAATAGAAAAAATATAAAAGAGTAAAAGTAAAGTAAAGAAGTATAAAAAAACATAAAGAGATATAATATTAAAAAAGATAAAGGTAAAAAAGGGAAAAAAGTGGAGGGTAAGGTAAAGTTAAATAGAGGAAAAAGGTAGTAAAAAGGAAAGAAAAATAATAAGTATATAAAGTAAGTTATATAAAAAAAAGAAAGAAAATATAATAATTAAAGTAAGAGTTAGAGAAAGGTAAGGGTTAGTTTTATAATTAGGGTTAGGGGATAGTAAGGGTTAGAGAAAGGTAAGGAAAAAAATAGAATTAGGGTTAGGGTTAAGAGAAGGATTAATAGGAGATTTAAGGCAAGATAAAAAAGTAAGAATAAAAGTTAAGAAAAGAGAAATAAAAAAGGTAGAAGAAATAAAAAGTTAAGAAAAAAATAAAGGTAGAAAAAAGAGATATATAAAAGGTAAAGAAAGATAAAAATATTAGGATAAAGAAAGAGAGAGTATAAGTAAAAATATAATAAAAGAAAGTAAAAGAAAATAAATTAAGAAAAGAAAAAAAAAGTAAAAAGAAATAGATAAAAGTAATATAAAGAAAGGTAATAAGTAATAGAGATAAATATTTAAAAAGTTAAGGAGATAAGTTTAAGTAATAATTAGGGGGGAAAAAAGTATAAGGTATGGTTAGGGGGGGAAGTAGATTAAAAGGTTAGGGTTAAAAGAAGGAAAAGAAAAAAAGAGTAAAGTAATAGAATATAAATAAGTAAAGAGATAATAGAAATAAAGTAAAGAAATAAAAAGATAGATATAGATATATAAAATAAAGTTAAGAAGGTATTAAGAGATTTAATAGAAATAGGGGTATAAAGGAAGGAATAATAAAAATATAGTAATAAAATAAAATAGAAATAATAGAGAGATATATAATAAGAAAGGGAGAAGGAAAATAAAGATAAATAAAGGATAGAATAGTATTATAGAGTTTTTAATAGGAAATAGAGAATATAAAGGGAAAAATAGAAAGGGAAAGGAAAATAAATAAAGATAGGGATTAGAATAGAATAGAGAAGATAGCAGAGAGAAGAAATAAAAATAAATAAAATAATAATAATATAAAAAAAGAAAAGAGAAAAAAAGAAAGAAAAGAAATAAAAATAAATAAAGTAAAGGTAAAGAAAGTATAAATAGAATTAAAAGGTAAAATATAGGTAAAGAAAGAGTAAAAATAAAAAGAGAATAAGGTAAAAAAAAGTAAATCAGTTGTGCAAATAGGGACAGGGTTGGCGGGATGGTGAATGTCTTTGTCAAATTCGAGCGCCGACCAGAAAATAACAATTAAAATCTGCCAAAAATCAACATTAGTGGACAAGCAAATAAAAAGTAGAGAGAAGCATAGTGCAAGACGTAATTAAATAACTAGCAAGTACCAAATCCATTTTAATCTTGATTCGCGCCTTCTATTTTATTTTCTATCCCA